>NC_092742.1:141430272-141540272 GCF_047496795.1 Chiloscyllium punctatum | reverse complement strand
TGAAGGGGGAGGGTGAGGTGACAGTAATATCACTCACTGGGCTGAGGGGTGGCGGATGGAGTTTAGTTTGGATTAATGCGAGGTATTGGATTTGGTAAATCAAACAACAGCAGGACCTATACAATTAAAAGCAGGGCCTTTGGCAGTGTTGTAGAACAGGGACCTAGGCCGTCAGGTATAATTCCTTAAAATTTGCATCTCATACAGAAAGTGTCTTCATTGGTCAGACCTTTGAGTATCGGAATTGGGACGGCATGTTGAGGATGTAGAGGATATTGGTGAGACCTCTTCTGGAATACTGTGTCCAGCCTGGTCATCCTGCCCGCCCATTCCATAGGCACACCACCCTCTGGGTGAAAAAGCTGCCCCTTAGGTCACTTTAATATTTCCCCTCTCACCTTAAACCTATACCCTCTAGTTTTGGTCTCCCCTACCCTTAGAAAACACCTTGACTATTCACTTTGATATTATTGACCATGATATTATTAAGCTGGAGAGGGTTGAGAACAGATGAACCTGGATGTTGTTGGGAAAAGAGGGAGTGAGCTATAAGGAGAGGCTGGGTATGCTGGGACCTTTTTCACTGGAGAGGATGAGATTAAGGGGTAAGTTTACAGACGTTTATAAAATATTGAGGGGTACAGATAAGCTGAAGGGCTGATGTCTTTTCCCTAGAGTTGAGGATTCAAAACTGAGGGATATTTTAAGGTGTGAGGAAAAAGATTTATAAAAGTCATGAGAAGTAATTATTTTAGACGGAAGCTGGCTTGTGTGTGGAATGAACTTCCAGAGGAAGTGGTGATAGCAGGGACAGTTACAACGTTTAAAGGACGTTTAGATCAGTACATGGATAAGACATCTGTTTGGATGGTGCTGTGAGCAGCTGCCCTCTCCCCCCTCCTCTCTGAATGAATCCCTGTTGGTTTTCACCCTCTGCCAATGTCTGTGCAGTGGCGTGTGGAGGCCAGCAGAGGGTGGCATTGCATCACTTTAAGCACCACAGAGACTGGCAGACCTGCCCCACACAGAGACACACAGATATACACACGGGGATGGTTAGGGCACTGCGTGAAGCTCATAGGTAATTTAAATTAAACATAGCAGTATTGGGAATATAGCAGTATCTCACTTGCTCACATTCGTGTATGTGGGGCAGGATTTCAGTTGTTTCATGGGGACTGTGACACTATAACAATCTCAATGTTTGTCGGTGGCACCGAACCTGGAAGAACTCTGAAGTCTATGGAGGAGAGTGTGGAACTCTAACAGGACAGTGACACGTTGATGTAGTGTTCAGGTTTATGGCAGATGGGGATCAATGCAGAGCAGTGTGAGGTGATAACAGTTTGGTAGGAAAGACAATGAAAGACAGTTTAAAACAGCCTGTACCGTTATAAAGGGGTTGCAGGAGCAGAGGGAGCTGGGTGTATATGAGCACAGCTTGTTGAAGATGTCGGCAGGTGAGGAGAGCAGTATCTCTCACAGATTAGTTTCAGTATCTGAGCTGTTTACAGGAGGAGGTATAGGAGGGAGTCTCCCTGCTCCCTTCCTGGGAGGTGGTGGTGACGATGTGTTGTGAGCCCACCCTCCTGCCCACCGAGACCGTGGGAATTCCATTTGTACCAGCTCGGCACAAAAGGGAGATGGCATCAGGGCCACGGCTTCTACGTTGTGCCGGGGGAAACGTAGCTGCCAGTGGGTTTAAAGTGAGAATTGCCCTTCACTGAACATTGCTCCTTACTCGGTCGGTGTGACGTGGATGTTTCAGAATCTCCACACGAGACGTCCCGGTCCTCTCCGGCTCATACCAGGATCCTCCCCACATGGCGGCGGGAGGGGGTGAGGGAACGGATATCGGGCACTCCACCACATGGCTTGGCCCTTTCTGTCCTATTCCAGGCTGTTTCTCCTGAAATAGGACAAATGGAGGGAGTGAGTGAGGGTGGGAGTGGGTGGTCCTGCTGTTAGTGTTGTGTGGAGATGGGGAGAGGGTCATGGTGAGGTGTCCAGAAGGAGTCAGTCCACAGTGTTGTATCCATGCAGTGTTATTAGTGTGGGGGTGAAGTGGAGGGAGGGGGAGAGAGAGAGGGAGAGAGAGAGAGACAGACAGACAGAGAGAGAAGGTGCAGCATGCAGTAGTGAGAGTGGTGGACCATGAGCCTTGTTTGTGGGTCGGTGCTATAACAGATATACAGTGAGTGTGAGGGAGCAGAGAGAATACGGTGACGCTTACCCTGACAGAGCAGGGAAGGTTATTGAAGCTTGTAATATTTTGCTGGGCATTTCTTCAGACCCTAGATACTGCACTGAGCTGGGTGGGGGGCTCAGATCATGCTCGGTGGGTCTGGTGGTATCGCCCCCTCTGGGAAGAGAATGGTCCCCCTCTATACTAGCCCATCCACCAGGACCTCCGTGCCCCTGTTGACAAACCGTGGTGTAATTGTTCCTTATCTGCCATGCTCGGGGTAAACTGGGTGATGGTGTGTACTCCATTTACAAAGCTGTAGAACAAATGCTCATCCAAAACTCTCCATCATCTGACCTCACACCAATATCCCTTTTTCCCATCTTTCCTGGGAAGACAGGTTCATGTTACAGGATGTTATCGAAGTGTCTACATTTCAGTATTCTGAAATCTGGGAACACATCCTTCCATGATAGTATCTCTCAGTCTCCCCCTCTCTGTCTATACCCCAAACCCCTCCCATGTGGTGATATTTAAACTGATTCCCCCGCCATCTCTCTCTGGCACTGATGTTCACACCCACAGCACCCCTTTGTCAGGGCAACAAAGGAGACATGGAGATGTAAATGGGTGAAGCTGTCCATCCTGTCAGTTCCAGCACGGGCTGCAAGTTTCCCCACACTGGGCAGGGATATAACACAGTGTTACTGAGCATTGCACTGGGGCAGGGTACACAGTCCTACATGCTGGGAGGGTAACTGCTCTTGGGTTACAGATCAATGTACTGGGGTGGGGTGCACAGTCCTACATGCTGGGAGGGTAACTGCTCCTGGGTTACAGATCAATGTACTGGGGTGGGGTACACAGTCCTACATGCTGGGAGGGTAACTGCTCCTGGGTTACAGATCAATGTACTGGGGTGGGGTACACAGTCCTACATGCTGGGAGGGTAACTGCTCCTGGGTTACAGATCAATGTACTGGGGTGGGGTACACAGTCCTACATGCTGGGAGGGTAACTGCTCCTGGGTTACAGATCAATGCACTGGGGTGGTGAACACAGTTCTACATGCTGGGAGGGTAACTGCTCCTGGGTTACAGATCAATGCACTGGGGTGGGGTACACAGTCCTACATGCTGGGAGGGTAACTGCTCCTGGGTTACAGATCAATGTACTGGGGTGGGGTGCACAGTCCTACATGCTGGGAGGGTAACTGCTCCTGGGTTACAGATCAATGTACTGGGGTGGGGTACACAGTCCTACATGCTGGGAGGGTAACTGCTCCTGGGTTACAGATCAATGTACTGGGGTGGGGTACACAGTCCTACATGCTGGGAGGGTAACTGCTCCTGGGTTACAGATCAATGTACTGGGGTGGGGTACACAGTCCTACATGCTGGGAGGGTAACTGCTCCTGGGTTACAGATCAATGCACTGGGGTGGTGAACACAGTTCTACATGCTGGGAGGGTAACTGCTCCTGGGTTACAGATCAATGCACTGGGGTGGGGTACACAGTCCTACATGCTGGGAGGGTAACTGCTCCTGGGTTACAGATCAATGTACTGGGGTGGGGTACACAGTCCTACATGCTGGGAGGGTAACTGCTCCTGGGTTACAGATCAATGCACTGGGGTGGGGTACACAGTCCTACATGCTGGGAGGGTAACTGCTCCAGGTCTGCAAATTAATTCACGGGTGATCACTGCACAGGTCGCTGTGCTGGTCAGACTATCTGGTTAAGGGTTATAGATAATACAATGATGTGGTCTGTGCAGCTCTCCATGCTGGACAGATAACTAGTCCGGGTTTATAGACCAATGCACTGCTGTGGTGTGCACAGAACCCGGTGCTGGACAGATATCTAGTCCGGGGTTATATATCAATACGCTGCTGTGGTCTGCACAGCTCCCCATCCTGGACAGATATCTAGTCTGGGTTTATAGATAAATGCACTGCTGTGGTCTGCACAGCTCCCGGTGTGGGACAGATATCTAGTCTGGGTTTATAGATAAATGCACTGCTGTGGTCTGCACAGCTCCCGGTGTGGGACAGATATCTAGTCTGGGTTTATAGATAAATGCACTGCTGTGATCTGCACAGCTCCCCGTCCTGGACAGATATCTCGTCCGGGTTTATTGATCAATGCACTGCTGTGGTCTGAACAGCTCTCGGTGCTGGACAGATATCTAGTCCGGGGTTATAGATCAATGCACTGCTGTGGTCTGCACAGCTCCCCGTCCTGGACAGATATCTAGTCCGGGTTTATAGACCAATGCACTGCTATGGTCTGCACAGCTCCCCGTCCTGGACAGATATCTAGTCCGGGGTTATAGATCAATGCACTGCTGTGGTCTGCACAGCTCCCCGTCCTGGACAGATATCTAGTGCGGGGTTATAGATCAATGCACTGCTATGGTCTGCACAGCTCCCCGTCCTGGACAGATATCTAGTCCGGGGTTATAGATCAATGCACTGCTGTGGTCTGCACAGCTCCCGCTGCTGGACAGATATGTATTCCGTGTTTATAGATCAATGCCCTGATCTGATCTGCGCAGTGTTCCACTCTGGCCAGATTGCTGGGTTGTATTGACCAGTGTAATGGATGAATCTGAACAGATTGCTGGGTTGTACTGAGCAGGACACTGGCCTGGTCTGTACAGTGTTCCACGGTGAACAGATATCTCCTCTGGGTGTATGGTGTCTGGGCTGGTTCTGTGAGGTGGATTGAGAATGTGGTATATCTAACCATTTCAGCTGATCTGACAATGCCTTTAGTTCCCATTCCTGTGATTGGACCCTCCCTCTCTCACCCCATTAATGTTACAGTGTGTCCAGGCACAGTACATCATGTTGGTGGTGGGGTGGGGGAGGGGGTGGTAGGGGGGAAAGGTCATGGACAGGTCAAGGGGTTCCCTGGAATGATCTGTCCCCAACATTCTATAACTGACATTCTCCGGAACGTTCTGTCCCCAACATTCTATAACCGACATTCTCTGGAATGTTCTGTCCCTGACATTCTATAACTGACATTCTCCGGAACGTTCTGTCCCCAACATTCTATAACCGACATTCTCTGGAATGTTCTGTCCCCAACATTCTATAACTGACATTCCCCGGAACGTTCTGTCCCCGACATTCTATAACTGACATTCCCCGGAACGTTCTGTCCCTGACATTCTATAACTGACATTCCCCGGAACGTTCTGTCCCTGACATTGTTTGTGAACGGCCGGACGTCAGTGAATTGAACAAACGATAAGATCCTGAGGGAAGAGATCCCGTTCCAGGGAGAAGGAGACACTGTTCCGAAGGCCCCTCAGGCAGTTAAAGGGGTGAATACGTTTTCCCTGCGTTTACATTTCTCCACGACACTAGATCGACCACAATTTAGACCAAAATACAGAAATTCCCAAACTCCGTTTGTCTTCAGGAAACTGGGAGAGAATCCTTCAGGACAGCAACATTCCCACCCTCCGTATTAGGAACTGGGAAGGAGTGACCTGTGTCTGTTCTCGAGTGATCGAGTGTGTGGGAATGTTCTAGAAACCATCTGTCCTTATGGATGTGTCTCTGTGTGTTTGGGGAGGGAGGGTTTCTTGTGGTTTATGTCACATTTTTGTCAGTAATTCCGACCTTCCCATTTGTTATTCCAGCTCCAATTATTTTAATAAATCCCTGAATACAGGGACACATTTGAAAATCTCACTGGGTCCCTGATCAAACGGGTCCCTTTGGCTCCAGGCTGATGGATAATGGGTTTGTTTTCCTTCCTCACAGTTAACATAGTGACCATCTACGTCCTGCTTTATAAAGATTGTGGATTGTCTCCATGTGTCAGACGTTACCTGGGGGCCATGGCAGCGGCGGATCTCCTGGTCATTATCCTCGACCTGATCCTGAGACACATTCCCATTGTTTATCTGGAACAGTTTTATTTCCTGTGGTACTCCGTCCCCGTGTGTAATATCCACGCCGTCCTGGTTTATGCATCCACTGACTGCTCTGTCTGGTTCACCGTCACTTTCACCTTTGATCGGTTTGTGGCCATTTGTTGCCAGAAGCTGAAAAGTAAATATTGCAGTGAGAAAACGGCGGCTGTGGTTCTGGGAGCAGTGACTGTGTTGAGCTGTTTAAAGAACATTTCCTGGTATTTTATGCTCATGGCTCGCTATCGGCTGTGGAACGAGCCTTGGTTTTGTGATGTAACAGTCGCTGTTCTATCCTCCATTGTCTGGGTCACAATCGAGCTCCTCCACCACATTCTAACCCCGTGTGTCCCATTTCTCCTGATTCTGCTGCTCAATGTTCTCACCGTCAGACACATTTTAGTGACCAGCAGAGCCCGCAGGAGACTCCGCGCTCACACCAATGGGGACGCTCAGTCTGACACTGAAATGAGAAACCGAAAAAAATCCATCATTTTACTGTTTGTGATCTCGGCCAATTTCATCCTGTTATGGTCAACGTTAATGCTGTTTTCTATATGGAACCGGATGTATGATTTTGGGTATCGGTCTGTGTATCTCGATGACTTTGTGCAGGAATTGGGCTTCATGCTGCAGCTCCTCAGTTGCTGCACAAACACCGCGATTTATGCCGTGACCCAGACTAAGTTCAGGCAGCAGCTGAAGAATGTGCTGAAATATCCCTTCACCCAAATCCATCCATCCATCAAATTCCCTCATTAATCAACCCATCCAGGATTTTCTCATTTCAGTTCAGTGTTTCAGCGATGGAGCAGCCTGTCGCTATGGTAACAGACTGAGGGTAGCGCTGGTTTGTCCATCCTTATCCCCCAAGGGGGTTACAGGGAAACATTTCAATGTTTCTGACAACTCAGGGGCCAGTGAGAAAAGGCACCATCCCACTGACTGTATCCATCACTTCCATTTGTAACCAATAATAATGTTGATTAAAGCGTGCCGAGCAGCAGAGTAACCGATGTTGTTGTGTGTCTTTGTGTTGGAGAAGCTGAGCTGGAGAGAGACAGACTCAGCCCCAAGTCCTGGTCCTCAGGGAAGGGGAGGGCACCGCGTCCTGAGCTCAGGAGCTGGGTTTAACTCCCTCTGTCCCACCACTGCAGCCTGGCCTCTCCATTTCCTCTCTCCCACTCTCTCCACCTGCCTCCACTCTTTCCTCTGCGCCCTCCCCTACACCCTCTCTCTCTCCTGCCATCTGTCTCCCTTCCCCAATTCCGTCTCTACTCCATTTTCCCCCTCCTCCCACTTCCCACATCTCTCCATCATCTCACAACCACCATTCCAACCACATGCAGCCACAGCACCAACCACTACTACTCTCCCCAAAATCTGGATCAGAGGGAGAGGGACGCGTCAGGGAGACAGACTGCGTCACAGAGGGAGGGAGGGGCAGGAGGGAGGAGATTTAGTCAGAGAGGAACAGGGAGGTGGGGAGAAAGGGAGACCGAGGTAGGGGGATCGAGAGTGAGAGAGGTGGACAGAGAGAGAAGGAGCAGGGAGAGACAGATAGAGAGAGAGTCAAGGGAGAGATAAGGTGAGGGAGGGAGAGAAATAGGGGAGGACATAATGACAGAGGGGTCAGAGAGTGCGGGACAGAGAAGGGGGACAGAGAGTGGGAGATGGAGAGAGTGGTGGACGGGGGAAAGGGGGACAGAGAGGGAGGTGACAGAGAGAGGAAGGAGTGAGAGGGGAACACAGAGAGACGGGGGACAGAGAGAACGTGGGGACGGAGAGGGGGACAGAGAGATGGGGACAGCGAGAGAGGGATACAGAAAAATGGGGGACAGAGAGAGGGGGACAGAGAGATGAGGACAAAGAAAGGGGGACAGAAAGGGTGGGACAGAAAGTGGGGGACAGAGAGAGAGGGGGACAGAGAAAGGGGGACAGAAAGGGTGGGACAGAGAGAGGGCAACAGAGAGAGGGGGACAGAGAGGGGGACACAGAGCAGGGGGAATAGAGAGAGGGAGACAGGGAGTGGGGAACAGAGAGAGGGGACAGAGAGTGGGGGATGGAGAGAGTGGGGACAGAGAGAGGGGGATAGAGAGTGGGGGATGGAAAGAGTGGGGGACAGAGGAGGGGACGGGGGACAATGACGGAGGTGACAGAGAGAGGACGGAGTGAGGGGGACACAGAGGGGGACAGATCGAGCGTGGGGACAGAGAGAGGGGGACAGAGAGAGGGGGGGACAGAGAGAGAGGGGGGACAGAGAGAGTTAGGGGACAGAGAGGGGGGTTACATAGAGAGGGCTTGGACCGAGAAGGCGGGACGAGGGTGGTGCAGAGAGGGGTGTCAGAGAGTGGGGGGAAACACAGAGGGGGACAGAGAGGGGAGGGACGGAGATGGGGGACAGAGATGGGGGCAGAGAGAGGGGGGAACAGAGAGAGTGGGGACAGGGAGAAGGGGGACAGAGAGTGAAGGGGAGAGAGAGAGAGACAGGGGGACAGAGAGAGGGGTAAAGAGATACGGGGACAGAGGGGGCAGACTGAGAGCGGGGGGACAGAGAGAAGGGAGACAGAGAGCGGGAGAGAAAGAGAGACGGCTGGGACCGAGATGGGGGAAGAGAGGGTGGGGGGGGACAGAGAGAGGGCTGGGACCGAGAATGGGGGAACAGAGGGGGGGGGGGACAGAAAGAGGGGACAGTTAGAGGGGGAGACAGAGAGAGTAGGACAGAGGAAGAAGGGGGACACAGAGAGAGGAGGACAGAGAGAGAAGGGGGACAGAGAGAGGGGGTGCCAGAGAGAGGCGAGAAAGAGGGAGAGGGGGGACGGAGACAGAGAGGGAGACTGAGAGCGGGGGACAGAGAGGGGGTGGGGGACAGAGAGAGGGGGACAGAGAGAGAGGGGGACAGAGAGAGGGGGACAGAGAGAAGAGGGGGACAGAGAGAGGGGGAGCAGAGGGAGGTACAGGGAGAAGGGGACAGAGAGAGGGGGCAGAGAGAGTGGGGACAGTAAGAGACGGGGCCGCAGTAGAGGGGGGAGAGGGGTACGGAGAGAGGGGGGACAGAGAGAGGGGGAAAGAAAGAAGGGGACAGAGGGGGCGGACTGAGAGCAGGGGGAACAGAGAGTAGTAGGGGCAGAGAGAGAGGGGACCGAGACAGGGGACAGAGAGCGGGAGAGACAGAGAGAGGTGGGGGGACACAGAGAGTGGGGGTCACAGAGTAAGGGCAGCAGAGGTGGCAGAGAGAGGTGTACAGAGAGAGGGGAACAGAGGGGGGACAGACCGGGGTGGGGACCGAGAGAGAGGGGGGACAGAGAGAGAGGGGGGACAGAGAGAGAGAGAGAGTGGGGACAGAGAGAGATGAAAAGAGAGGGGGGGGGCAGAGAGAGGGGGACAGAGAGCGGGGAACAGGGGGTCAGAGAAAAGGAGACAGAGAGAGCAGGGAACAGAGGGAGAGGGGGTCAGAGAGAGGTGGGCAGAGGGGGAAGAGAGAGGGGTGACAGAGAGAGAGTGGGGACAGAGAGAGGAGGACAGAGAGAGAAGGGGGACAGAGAGAGTGGGTGCCAGCGAGAGGGGAGAAAGAGAGAGTGGGGGGACGGAGAGAGAGAGGGGGACAGGGAGAGGGAAGGTCAAAGAAAGAGGGGAGGGAGAGAGGGGGACAGAGAGAAGGGGGACAGAGGGGGATGGTCAGAGAGGGGGGGGGTCAGAGAGAGAGGGACTGAGAGAGAGGGAGACAAGAGAGTGGGGGACAAGACAGTGGGGGGAGAGAGGGTGGAGTGATAGGGGAGAGAGGGGGTAGAGAGAGGGGGTAGAGAGCAGGGACAGAGGGAGAGGGAGGGATAGAGTCAGAGGGTGACAGAGAGAGTGGGGACACAGAGAAGGGTGACAGAGCCGGGGGAACAAAGGGGAGGGGGGGGACAGAGAGAGGGGGACACAGAGAGAGGGGGGACAGAGAGAGGGGGGACATTGTGAGAGAGGGATACAGAGAGAGAGGGGTGGACAGAGAGATGGGGACAGAGGGGGAGGGAGGAACAGAGTGTGAGGGTGACAGAGAGAGTGGGGACAGAGAGAAGTGTGACAGAGCGGGCGGTACAGAGAGGGGGGACAGAGAGAGAAGGGGGCGAAGAGAAGGGGACAGAAAGAGGGGGGCAGAGAGCGCGGGGGGAAGAAAGAGGAGGAAAGAGAGAGGCGGACAGAGGGGACGGACAGAGAGAGTGGGGACAGAGAGAGGGTGGGACAGAGAGAGGGGGACAGACAGGGAGGGGACAGAGAGATAGGGGGACCAGAGAGTGGGGGGGACGAGGTAGGGGAGAGATGGGGAGAGAGAGGGGGGTATAGAGAGGCGGAAGAGAGAGAGGGTGAACAGAGAGAGGGAGACAGAGAGAGAGGGGGACAGAGAGAAGGGGACAAAGAGAGGGGGAACAGAGAGAGAGGGGGACAGAGAGTGGAGGACAGAGAGAGGGGGGCAGAGAGTGGGGGATGGAGAGAGTGGGGGACGGGAGGGGACAGGGGGACCGAGAGGGAGATGATAGAGAGAAGAAGGGAGTGATAGGGGGACACAGAGGAGGGGCAGAGAGAGTGTGGGGACAGAGAGGGAGACAGAGAGAGGGGGATAAAGAGAGGAAGAGAGAGAAATGGGGGACAGAGAGAGGGGGCAGCGAGATGAGGACAGAGAGAGGGGGTACTGAGAGAGGGGGACAGAGAGAGGGGGTACTGAGAGAGGGGGACAGAGAGAGGGGGACAGAGAGATGGGGACAGAGAGCAGGGGGATAGAGAGAGGGAGACAGAGAGTAGGGGCTGGAGAGAGTGGGCGACAGAGAGGGGGGACAGAGAGTGGGGAATGGAGAGAGTGGGGGACAGAGGGGGGACAGGGGGACAGAGAGGGAGGTGACAGACAGAGGAGGGAGTGAGAGGGGGACAAAGAGAGAGGGGGGACAGAGAGAGCCTGGGGCAGAGAGGGGGAAAAAGAGAGAGAGGGATAGAGAGAGAGGGATAGAGAGAAAGAGGGGCAGAGAGAGTGGGAGAGAGAGATGAGGACAGAGAGAACAACAGAGAGAGGGGGGACAGAGAGAGTGGGACAAAGAGGGGAACAGATCAAGGGGAACAGAGAGAAAGGGGGCACAGAGAGAGGGGGACAGAGAGAGGGGGACAGAGAGAGGGGGACAGAGAGAGGGCAACAGAGAGAGGGGGACAGAGAGAGGAGGACAGAGAGCAGGGGGATAGAGAGAGGGAGACAGAGAGTGGGGGCTGGAGAGAGTGGGCGACAGAGAGGGGGGACAGAGAGTGGGGAATGGAGAGAGTGGGGGACAGAGGGGGGACAGGGGGACAGAGAGGGAGGTGACAGACAGAGGAGGGAGTGAGAGGGGGACAAAGAGAGAGGGGGGACAGAGAGAGCCTGGGGCAGAGAGGGGGACAGAGAGAGAGAGGGACAGAGAGATGGGGACAGAGAGCAGGGGGATAGAGAGAGGGAGACAGAGAGTGGGGGCTGGAGAGAGTGGGCGACAGAGAGGGGGGACAGAGAGTGGGGAATGGAGAGAGTGGGGGACAGAGGGGGGACAGGGGGACAGAGAGGGAGGTGACAGACAGAGGAGGGAGTGAGAGGGGGACAAAGAGAGAGGGGGACAGAGAGAGGAGGACAGAGAGCAGGGGGATAGAGAGAGGGAGACAGAGAGTGGGGGTTGAGAGAGTGGGGGACAGAGAGAGGGGGACAGAGAGTGGGGGATGGAGAGACTGGGGGCAGAGGAGGGAGGACGGAAGGACAGAGAGGGAGGTGACAGAGAGAGGACGGAGTGAGGGGGGACACAGAGAGAGGGAGGACAGAGAGAGCGTGGGGACAGAGAGGGGGACAGAGAGAGAAGGGGGACAGAGAGAGTGAGGGGACAGAAAGAGGGGGTACATAGAGAGGGCTGGGACCGAGAAGGCGGGATGGAGGGAACAGAGGCGGGGTTCAGAGAGAGGTCAGACAGAGAGAGGGGGACAGAGAGGGGAGGGACGGAGATGGGGCAAAGAGAGGGGGGAACAGAGAGAGTGGGGACAGAGAGTGAAGGGGACAGAGAGACGGGGGAACAGAGAGAGGGGGGACAGATAGAGGGGTGGCAGAGAGTGGGGTAAAGAGAGCCGTTTACAGAGGGGGTTGACTGAGAGCGGGGAGAGAGTGAGAAAGGGGACAGAGAGAAGGGGGACAAAGAGAGAGTGGGACTGAGAGAGGGGGACAGAGAGTGGGAGGGACAGAGAGAGGGCTGGGACCGAGAAGGGGGTGACAGGGAGGGTGGAACAGAGAGAGGGGAGAGAGAGATGGGTACAGAAACGGTGGACAGAGAGGGCGGCAGAGAGGGGGGACAGAGAGAGAGAGGGGGTCAGAGAGAGGGTGGTGGAGAGAGAGGGGGGCAGAGAGAGAGGGGGTCAGAGAGAGGGGGGTGGAGAGAGGGGGGTCAGAGAGAGGGGGACAGAGAGAGAGGGGGAATGAGAGAGGGGGATCAGAGAGAGGGGGTGTCAGAGAGAGGGGGACAGAGAGAGGGGGACAGAGAGAGAGGGGGACTGAGAGAGCGTGTCAGAGAGAGGGGAGGACAGAGAGAGGGGGGACAGTGAGATAGGAGACACAGAGAGAGGGGGACAGAGAGAGGGGAGACAGTGTGAGGGGGGACAGAGAGAGAGGGGGACTGAGAGAGAAGGGGACCGAGAGAAAGACAGAGAGGGGGGAACATAGAGAGGGCTGGGACCGAGAAGGTGGGGGACAGAGACGGGGACTGAGCAAGGGGGACAGAGAGAGGGGGGACAGCGAGAGGGGGGCAGAGGGAGAGGGAGACAGAGAGAGGGCACAGAGAGGGAGGGAGGACAGAGAGAGGTTGTACAGAAAGAGAGTGGGGCAGAGAGAGGGGACAGAGAGAGGTGACAGAGAGAGTGGGAGGACAGAGAGAGGTGGTACAGAGAGAGGGTGGGGCAGAGAGAGGGGACAGAGAGAGGGTGAGGACAGAGAGAGGTGGTACAGAAATGGAGTGGGGCAGAGAGAGGGGACAGAGAGAGGGGGCAGAGAGAGTGGGGACAGTACGAGAGGGGAGACAGAGAGACGGGGGCACAGTAGAGGTGGGGCCAGGGGGACGGAGAGGGGGGGACAGAGAGAGGGGGAAAGAGAGAAGGGGACAGAGGGGGCGGACTGAGAGCAGGGGGAATAGAGAGAAGTAGGGACAGAGAGAGAGGGGACCGAGAGATGGGACAGAAAGCGGGAGAGACAGAGAGAGGTGGGGGGGATAGAGAGAGTGGGGGTCACAGAGTAAGGGCAGCAGAGGTGGCAGAGAGAGGTATACAGAGAGAGGGGAACAGAGGGGGGACAGACGGGGTGGGGGGGACAGAGAGAGGGGGGACAGAGAAAGGGGGGACAGAGAGAGAGGGGGACAGAGAAAGGGGGGACAGAGAGAGTGGGGGACAGAGAGAGGGGGCAGAGAGAGGGGGACAGAGAGTGGGGGTACGGTGGGGTCAGAGAAAAGGGGACAGAGAGAGGAGGGAACAGAGGGAGAGGGGGTCAGAGAGTGGTGGGCAGAGGGGAAGAGAGAGGGGTGACAGAGAGAGAGTGGGGACAGAGAGAGGAGGACAGAGAGAGAAGGGGGACAGAGAGGGGGCGGACAGAGAGGGGGCGGTCAGAGAGAGAGGGGGTGAGAGAGAGGGGGACAAGAGAGTGGGGGACAAGAGAGTAGGGGAGAGAGAGGTTGGAGTGATAGGGGAGAGAGAGGGGGGTAGAGAGAGGGGGACAGAGGGAGAGGGAGGGACAGATTCAGAGGGTGACAGAGAGAGTGGGGACAGAGAGAAGGGTGACAGAGCGGGGGTTACAGAGGGGGAGACAGAGAGAGGGGGACATTGTGAGAGAGGGGTACAGAGAGAGAGGGGTGAACAGATAGATGGGGACCGAGGGGGAGGGAGGAACAGAGTGTGAGGGTGACAGAGAGAGTGGGGACAGAAAGAAGTGTGACAGAGCGGGGGGTACAGAGAGGTGGGACAGAGAGAGTGGGGACAGAGAGAGGGTGGGACAGAGAGAGGGGGGGCAGACAGGGAGGGGACAGAGAGAGAGAGAGGGACAGAGAGAGGGGGAACAGAGGGGGGTACAGGGACAAGGGGGACAGAGAGAGGGGGCAGAGAGAGTGGGGACAGTAAGAGAGGGGAGAAAGAGAGACGGGGGCGCAGTAGAGGGGGGACAGGGGGACGGAGAGAGGGGGGACAGAGAGAGAGGGACAGAGAGAAGGGGACAGAGAGAGTGGGAACCGAGAGAGCAGGATAGAGAGCGGGAGAAACAGAGAGAGGTGGGGGGACAGAGAGAGCGGGGGTCACAAGTGAAGGCAGCAGAGGGGGCAGATAGAGTTGTACAGAGAGAGGAGTAAAGAGAGGGGGACAGACAGAGTGGGGACAGAGAGAGAGATGGGGGGACAGAGAAAGTGGGGGACAAAGAGAGTGGTGACAGAGAGAGGGGAACAGAGAGGGGGGACAGAGAGAGAGGGACAGAGAGTGGGGGGACGGGGTGGACAGAGAAAGGGGGACAGAGAGGGTAGGGAACAGAGGGAGGGGGTGAGAGAGAGGGGGTCAGAGGGGGAAGAGAGAGGGGTGACAGAGAGAGTGGGGACAGAGAGAGAGGGTCAGTGAGAGAGTAGGGACAGAGAGTGGGGGTGCCACAGAGACGGGGGAAAGAGAAAGGGGGAATGGAGAGAGAAAGAGGGGTACCGAGAGAGGGAAGGGCAAAGAAAGAGGGGACAGAGAGAGGGGGGACAGAGAGAAAAGGGACAGAGGGGGTGGTCAGAGAGAGAGAGAAGGGGGTCAAAGTGAAAGGGGGACAGAGAGAGAGGGGACAAGAGAGTGGGGGACAAGAGAGTGGGGGGAGAGAGAGGGCGGAGTGATGGGGAGAGAGGGAGGTGGAGAGAGGGGGAAGAGAGAGGGGGGGACAAATAGAGGGGTGCAGAGAGAGGGGAAAAAAAAGAGGGGGACAGAGAGAGGGCAACAGAGAGAGGGGTACAGAGAGAGAGGGGTGAACAGAGAGATGGGGACAGAGGGAGAGGGAGGGACAGAGTGAGAGGGTGACGGAGACAGTGGGGACAGAGAGGAGGGTGACATACCGGGGGGTACAGAGAGAGAGTGGGGAAAGTGAGAGGAGGACATTGAGAGAGGGGGACAGAGAGACGGGGGCAAAGAGAAAGGGGGGACAGAAAGTGTGGGCAGAGAGAGCAGAGAAAAGAAAGAAGAGGAAAGAGAGAGGGGGACAGAGGGGTCGGACAGAGAGAGTGGGGACAGAGAGAGGGTGGGACAGAGAGAGGGGGGGACAGAGAGAGGGTGGGACAGAGAGAGGGGGGACAGAGAGGGCGAACAGAGAGAGAGGGGGGACAGAGAGATGGAGCAGGGGGGATTGAGAGAAGGGAGACACAGAGGGAGAGGTGGCAGAGGGGGGAAGAGAGAGACGGGGACAGAGAGGGGGGACGGAGAGAGAGAGGGGATAGAGAGAGGGGGAAAGAGAGAGGGGGATAGAGGGGGCGGACTGAGAGCGGGGGGACAGAGAGAAGGAGAGGCAGAGAGAGAGAGGGGACCGAGAGAGGGGGACAGACAGCGGGAGAGACAGAGAGAGAGGTGGGGGACAGAGATAGTGGGGGTCACAGAGAGAGAGCGGCAGAGGGGGAGGGAGGGGGAACGGGGGGGACAGAGAGAGAGGGGGACAGAGAGAGAGAGAGAGGACAGAGAGAGCGGGGGACAGAGAGTGATGGGGTCAGAGAGAGAGGGGGGACAGAGAGAGAGGGGGACAAGAGAGTGGGGGAGAGAGAGGGTGGAGTGATAGGGGATAGAGAGGGGGGTAAAGATAGGGGGAAGAGAGAGAGGGGGATAGAGAGAAGGGTGCAGAGAGTGGGGGACAGAGAGTGGGTGCAGAGAGAGTGAGAGGGGTGGACAGAGAAATGGGGACAGAGGGAGAGGGTGAAAGAGAGAGAGTGGGGAAAGAGAGGAGGGTGAGAGAGCAGGGGGTACAGAGAGGGGGGACAGAGAGAAGGGGAACCTAGAGAGAGTGGGGACAGAGGGAGGGGTGACATTGAGAGAGGGGGGACAGAGAGATGGGGGCGCAGAGAGTGGGGGGACAGAAAGAGGGGTGCTAAGAGACCAGGGGAAAGACAGAGGAGAAAAGGGAGAGGGGAACAGAGGGGACAGACAGACAGAGTGGGGACAGAGAGAGGGTGGGACAGAGAGAGGGGGAGCAGAGAGTGAGGGGACAGAGAGAGAGGGGGACAAGAGAGTGGGGGGAGCGAGGTAGGGGAGAGATGGGGAGAGAGAGGGGGTAAAGAGAGGGGGAAGAGAGAGTGGGTGGACAGAGAGAGTGGGGGAGAAAGAGTGTGAGGGGACAGAGAGGGGGACAAGAGAGTGGGGGGAGCGAGGTAGGGGAGAGATGGGGAGAGAGAGGGGGTAAAGAGAGGGTGAAGAGAGAGAGGGTGGACAGAGAGAGGGGGACAGTGAGTGGGAGGACAGAGAGAGTGGGGAGACAGAGAGAGGGAAACAGAGAGAGGTGTGGACAGAGAGAATGGGGACAGAGATGGGAGGGACGGAGAGAGGGGAGTCAGAGAGGGGGGGGACAGAGAGAAATGGGGACAGAGGAAGAAGGGGCACAGAGAGAGCGGGGACAGAGAGAGTGGAACGGAGAGAGGGGGGACAGAGAGGGGACAGAGAGAGTGGAACGGAGAGAGAGGAGGGACAGAGAGGGAGACAGAGAGAGGGGGGACAGAGAGAGGGGGGACAGAGAGGGGGAGAGAGGGGGGAGAGAGTTCGGTGACAGAATTGGGTGAGAGTGTTAATGAAGAGAGAGTTTGGGGGAGAGAGAGTGAGGGGTAGAGAGAGAGGGAGTGAGGGGGATAGGGAGGGGGGGAGGAGAGATGGGATAGAGAGAGAGGTGTGGAGAGAGAGGGCGGAGAGAGAAGGGGAAGAGAGAGAGGGGGTAGAGAGCAAGTGGGAGAGCGGGGGAGAAGGAGGGGCGAGGGAGAGAGAGGGGGAGAGGGGGAGTGAGAGGGAGAGAGAATGAGCTGGACAGAGTGAGGGGGGTAGAGACAGCGGCAGAGAGAGGGGGCAGGGAGAGGGGAGTAGAGAGGGGGCAGAGGGAGGGGGCAGAGGGATGGGATCGAGGGAGGTGGGCGAGAGAGGGGGGCAGGGGAGGGGTCGAGAGAGTGGAGGGGGTGAGGGGAGAGAGGGGGAGAGGGGGTAGAGAGGGGTGAGCATGGGGAGAGAGAGAGAGTGGGGAGAAAGTGGGGGAGAGGGGGGTGACAGGGGAGGGGGAGAAGGGAAGAGAGGGGAGATTGGGAGAGGGGAGATGGAAAGGGGAGTTGGAGAGGGGAGAGGGATCGCAAGAGAGGGTAGAGAGAGAGGGGAGAGACACAGAGGGAGGGAAAGACAGGGGGAAGAGAGAGGAGAGTAGAGAGACGGGGGAGAGAGATGTGGAGAGACTGGGGGGAGAGAAGAGGAGAGAGAGGGCTGGAGAGAGGGGGATAGAGAGGGGTAGAGAGTAGGGGAGAGAGAGAGTAGGAGAGAGAGGGGGACAGAGTGTGGGGCAGAGAGAGTGGGGGAGAGAATGGAGGAGAGAGAGGGGGTGAGAGAGAGAGGAGAGAGAGGGGGGCAAGAGAGGTGGGGAGAGAGATGGGTTAGAGAGAGGGGAGAGAGTGGGAGGAGAGAGAAAGGGTGATAGAGAGAGGTGAGAAGGAGAGGCGAGAGGGGGGGAAGAGAGGGGGGAGAGAGTGAGGGGGAGAGAGTGAGGGAGAGAGGGGGGAGAGAGAGTGGGGAGAAACAGTGCGGAGAGAGAGTGGGGAGGGAGAGAGGAGGAGAGGGAGGGTGGAGAGAAGGGGAGGGGAGAGTGGAGTTAGAGGGGGGAGAGTGGGGGAGAGAGAGGGGAGAGAGAGGGGAGAGAGACGGGGAGATCGACAGGGAGAGCGGGAGAGACGGGGAGAGAGAGGGGTCGGGAGAGGAAGTTGTGAGGGAGGGTGAGAGTGGGGGGACAGAAAGAGGGTGAGAGCGGGGGGAGAGAGAGGGGAGAGAGATGGCGAGAGAGTGGGGGAGAGAGAGAGGAGAGTGAGAGGGGGAGAGTGATGAGGCGAGAGAGGGGGAGGGAGAGGAAGGTGCGTGGGTGTGTGAGAGAGGGGGGACAGAAAGAGGGTGAGAGCGGGGGACAGAGAGGGGAGAAAGAGGGGAGAGAGTGGGGGAAGAGAGAGTGGGAACAGAGAGGCGAGGGTGGGAGATGGATGGAGAGAGAGGGGGAGTGACGGGGAGATGGACGGGGAGAGAGTGGGCAAGATGGGGCGAGAGAGTGGGGAGAGAGATGGGGGGAGTGTTGGAGAAGAGTGGGGGAAAGGGAGGGGGGAGAGGGAGGGGGAGTCAGAGGGGGAGAGAGAGGAAGGGGGAGAGGGGGAGAGAGAGGGGGAGGTAGAGGAAGGGGCGAGGGAGGTGGAGAGAGGGGGACAGAGAGGGGAAGAGAGCGCGGGGAGAGAGAGGGGAGAGTGAGAGGGTGAGAGAGGGAGGGAGTGTGAGAGGGAGAGAGAGGGGAGAGATTTAGGCGACAGAGATAGTGAAGAGCGAGAGGGGGAGAGAGAATTTGAGGGGTAGAGAGAGACGGCATAGAAAGAGGAGGTGAGAGAGTGGGGTACAGAGAGGGGAGAGGGAGGGGGAGAGGGAGAGAGGGTGAGAATGGGGGAGAGAGAGGGGAGAGAGGTGGACAGAGGGATGTGGAAGAGGGAGGTGGACAGAGAGTGGAGGGAGAGACAGAGGGGGAGAGAGTGTGTGGAGAGAGTGAGGGAGAGAGTGGGGAGAGAGAGTGGGGAGAAACAGCGCGGGGAGAGTGTGGGAGGGAGAGAGGAGGAGAGGGAGGGTGGAGAGAAGGGGAGGGGAGAGAGGAGTTAGAGGGGGGAGAGTGGGGGAGAGAGAGGGGAGAGAGAGGGGAGAGAGACGGGGAGATCGACAGGGAGAGCGGGAGAGACGGGGAGAGAGAGGGGTAGGGAGAGGAAGTTGCGAGGGAGGGTGAGAGTGGGGGGACAGAAAGAGGGTGAGAGCGGGGGGAGAGAGAGGGGAGAGAGATGGCGAGAGAGTGGGGGAGAGAGAGAGGAGAGTGAGAGGGGGAGAGTGATGAGGCGAGAGAGGGGGAGGGAGAGGAAGGTGCGTGGGTGTGTGAGAGAGGGGGGACAGAAAGAGGGTGAGAGCGGTGGACAGAGAGAGGAGAGAAAGAGGGGAGAGAGTGGGGGAAGAGAGAGTGAGAAGAGAGGGGATAGAGAGAGGAGGTGATAGAATGGGGTAGAGAGAGGGAAGAGGGAGGGAGGGTGAGAGTGGGGGAGAGAGAGGGGAGAGTTGGGGGAGAGAGAGGAGAGAGAGGCCGACAGAGGGATGTGGAAGAGGGAGGTGGACAGAGAGTGGAGGGAGAGACAGAGGGGGAGAGAGGGAGGGGGAGAGAAGGAGGGTAGAGAGAGTGTGGGGAGAGAGTGAGGGGGAGAGTGGGGAGAGAGTGGGGAGAAACAGTGCGGGGAGAGTGGGGGTGAGATTGGGGGAGGGAGAGAGGAAGATAGGGAGGGTGGAAAGCAGGGGAGGGGAGAGAGGGGATAGAGGGGGAGTGGGGGAGAGAGGGGGAGAGTCGGGGGAGAGAGAAGGAGAGAGAGAGGGGGACAGAGGGAGGTGGCCAGAGGGAGGGGGACTGAGAATGGAGGGAGAGAGAGGGGGAGAGAGAGGGGAGAGAGAGGGAGAATTGGAGAAGAGAGAGGGGAGTGTCGGGGTGGAAAGAGAGAGGAGAGAGTGGGGGACAGAGGGAGGGGCCAGAGGGAGGGGGACAGAGAATCGAGAGAGAGATAGGGGGGAGAGGGAGAGTGGGGGAGAGTGGGGTAGAGAAAGGGGAGAGGGAGGGGGAGAGGGAGAGTGGGGGAGAGTGGGGGAGAGAGAGGAGAGAAAGAGTGGGGGAGAGAGGGAGGGGAGAGAGAGTGCTGGGAGAGAGTGGGGTGAGAGTGAGGGAGGGAGAGAGGAGAAGAGGGAGGGTGGACAGAAGTGGAGGGGAGAGAGGAGTTAGAGGGGGGAGAGTGGGGGAGAGAGAGGGGAGAGTCGGGGGGAGAGAGAAGGAGAGAGTGGGGGACAGAGGGAGAAGGCCAGACGAAGGGGGACAGAGGGATGGGGACAGAGAATGGTGGGAGAGAGAGGGGGAGAGAGATAGGGGAGAGAGAGAGGGGGAGAGTGGGGTAGAGAGAAGGGAGTTTCGGGGTGGAGAGACAGAGGATAGAGTGAGGGACAAAGGGAGAGGGCCAGAGGGAGGGGGACAGAGGGAGGGGAGAGAAAATCGAGAGAGAGAGAGAGGGAGATAGAGGAGAGAGAGAGGGGTTGGAGAGAGGGGGGAGAGAGAGAGGGGAGAGAGAGTGGAGGAGGGAGCGGGTTAGGGAGGGAGGGAGTGAGAGAGAGGGGAGAGAGAGTGGGGAAGAGAGAGTGGGACAGGGAGTGGAGGGAGAGAGAGAGGGGAAGAGAGAGAGGGGGAGAGAAGGAGGGGAGAGAGAGTGGGTGACAGAGTAGGGGAGAGAGTTAGTGGAGAGAGAGGGGAGAGAGAGAGAGAGTTAGGGGAAGCGAGATGGGGTGCGAGAGAGAGGTGCCGAGAGAGGGGCTGAGAGAGACGATAGACATAAGGGGAGGGGGGGGGGCAAGAGGGGGAAGAGAGAGAGGCGGTAGAGAGAGACAGAGGGGGGGAAGAGAGACAGAGAGGGAGAAGAGAGACAGGGAGGGGAAGAGAAGGGGAGAAGGAGGAAGTGAGTGAGGGAGGGAGAGTGAGGTGACAGAGAGAGGGGCAGAGAGATAGGGGCGAGAGACGGAGGGCGAAAATGGGAAGGAGAGGAGGCAAGGGAGAAGGGGCAAGGGAGAGGGGGAGTGAGAAGGAGAGAGACGGTGAGAGGGAGAGGCGAGAGAGAAGGGGAGAGAGAGGGAGGGAGAGAGAGGGGAGAGAGGGCGGGCGAGAGGGGGTAGAGAGCGAGGGGAGAAAGTGGGGGAAGAGAGATGGGGAGAGTGTTGGGGTGAGTGAGGAGGGTGAGAGAGAGAGGGAGAGAGAGAGGGGACGGAATGGGTGGGAGAGAGAGAGAGAGGGAGAGAGAGAAGGGGAGAGAGAGGGGGAGACGGGGAGACAGGCAGAGTGACGGGAAAGAGGGGGGAGACGGGGAGAGAGGGGGATGGGGAGGAAGGGGCGAGGGAGTTGAAGAGAGGGGGACAGAAAGGGGGTGAGAGTGGGGAGACAGAGCGCGGGGAGAACGAGGGGAGAGGGATGGGGAGAGAGATGGGGATAGAGATGGGGAGAGATTTGGAGAGTGAGAGGGAGAGAGAGGGGAGAGAGGGCGCACGAGTGAGGGTGTGAGAAGCGGGCAAGGGGGCGAGATGGGGTGAGAGAGAGGGGAGAAAGAGCGGGAGAGAGAGAGGGAGAGAGTGAGAATGCAAGAGAGGGGTAGAGTGAGGGGGAGAGGGAGGGGATAGAGAGAGGGTGGAGAGACGGGGAGAGCGAGAGACGTCGAGAGAAGGGACAAGAGAGAGGGCGAGAGTGGGTGGCGAGAGAGTGGAGCGAGACAGGTGGGTGAGAGAGAGGGAGCGAGACAGGGGAGTGAGAGAGGGGGGTGAGAGAGGGGGAGAAGGGGGAGAGAGAGGTGGAGAGAGAGGGGGTAGAGAGAGACAGTGTGGAGAGAAAAGAGGAAGAGTGAGCGGGAGAGTGAGAGGGAGAGAGAGGGGGAGAGATAGAGGGGGAGAGAGAGGGGGAGAGGGGAGAGAGGGGGCGAGAGAGCGGGGGTGGGTGAGCGAGTGGGGGCGAAAGAGCGGGGAATGAGAGAGGAGGCAGAGAGCGGGGGGGAGAGAGGGGGAGAGGGGGCGAGAGAGCGGGAATGAGAGGGCGGAGGTGAGAGAGAGCGGGGAATGAGAGAGAGGGGGAGAGAGAGGTGAAGAGAGGGGGGGAACGAGAGGGGAGAGAGAGGGGGAGAGAGGGGGGAGAGAGAGGGGGAGAGAGACGGGGAGAGCGACAGGGAGAGGGGGAGAGACACGAGGAGAGAGACAGGAGGAGGGAGATGAAGGGGGCGAGGGAGGTGGAGAGGGGGGACAGAAAGGGGGTGAGAGAGTGGCAAAAGAGAGAGGGGAGAGAGATGGGGAGAGTGATGGGGAAAGAGATGGCGAGAGTGAGAGGGAGAGAAAGGGGAGAGAGGAGCACGAGAGGGGGTGAGAGATGCGGGCGAGGGGGGACGAGAGGGGGTGAGAGAAAGGAGAGAGGCTGGAGTTAGAGGATGCGAGAGAGAGAGGCTAGAGAGAGGGGAGAGAGAGAGGGGGGGCGAGAGAGGGGGCAAGATAGGGGGCGAGAGAGGTTGGCTAGAGAGGGGGCAAGACCGGGGGTGAGGAGGGGAGAGAGTGGGGAGAAATAGGGGGAAGAGAGATCAGGGAGAGAGAGTGGAGAGAGACAGGGGAGATAGGGGGAAGAGAGAGTGTGGAGAGAAAGGCGGAAGAGAGCGCGGGAGAGTGAGAGGGAGAGAGAGAGAGGGAGCGATAGAGGGGGAGAGAAAGGACGAGAGAGAGAAAGAGAGGGGGAGAGAGGGAGGTGAGAGAGAGGGGGAGGGAGGGCGGTACTAAGACAGCTGGGTGATAGAGAGAGGGGGGAGAGAGTGGTGGGCGAGAGAGGGGGAGAGAGGGGGAAAGAGGGGGGAGAGGGGAGAGAAATGGGTAGAGCGACGGGGAGAGGGGGGAGACACAGGGGGTGAGAGGGGGAGAGAGAAAGGGGGCGAGAGAGGGGGCGAGAGTGGGGGGTGAGAGAGGGGGGCGAGAGAGGGGAGAGAGGGGGAAGAGAGAAGGAGTGGGGAGAAAAAGGGGGGAAGAGAGAGCGGGAGAGTGAGAGGGAGAGAGAGAGGGGGAGAGAAGGAGGGGGAGAGAGAGAGGGAGAGAGGGGGGGTGAGGGTGGTGAGAGAGCAGGGGTGAAAGAGCCGGGGGTGAGAGAGAGGGGGAAAGAGGGGGGAGAGGGGAGAGAAATGGATAGAGCGACGGGGAGAGGGGGGAGAGACAGGGGGTGAGAGGGGGAGAGAGAAAGGGGGCGAGAGAGGGGGCGAGAGTGGGGGGAGAGAGTGGGGATAGAGAGATGCGGAGAGAGAGGGGAAAGAGAGAGAGGAGAGGGAGGGGGAAAGACAGGGCGAGAGGGGGGAATGGAGAGGAACGTGCACGGGAGAGATGGAGGGGGAGAGAGTGAGGGAGAGAGAGGGGTGGGAGGGTGGTGAGAGAGCGGGGTGAGAGAGCCGGGGGTGAGAGAGAGGGGGCAGACATGGGGGGAGAGAGGGGGGGAGAGAGAGGGTGGACAGAAAGGGGGTGAGAGTGGGGTGAGAGAGAGGGGAGAGAGATGGGGAGAGAGTAGGGGAGAGAGAGAAGAGAGTGAGAGGGGGAGAGTGACGGGGCAAGAGAGGGGGAGGGAGAGGAAGTTGCGAGGGAGGGGGAGAGAGGCCGACAGAGAGGGGGTGAGAGCGGAGGAAGACAGTGGGGGAGTGAGAGGCGGAGAGAGAGGGGGAGATGGAGAGGGAGAGAGAAGGGGAGAGAGACGATGAGAGCGACGGGGAGAGGGTGAGAGACAGGGAGAGAGAGTAGTATGGAGAGAAAGGGGGTGAGGGAGGTGGAGAGAGGGGGACAGAAAGAGGGTGAGAGTGGGGGGAGAGAGAGTGGAGAGTGAGAGGGTGAGAGAGGTAGAGAGTGAGAGACGGAGAGAGAGAGAGAGGCGAGAGATTTCGGCGACAGAGTTAGTGAAGAGCGAGGGGGGAGAGAGAGATTTTGAGGGGTAGAGAGAGAGGGTGAGCAGGGTAAAGAGAGATGGGGGTAGAGAGAAGGGATGAGAGAGTAGTTAGAGAGAGAGGGGAGAGGGAGGGGGAGAGAAGAGGAGAGGAGAGAGGGGTTACAGGCGGGAGAGTAAGGGAGAGAGAGGGGAGAGTCGGGGGGGAGAGAGTGAGGCGGACAGAGGGAGGGAGACAGAGAGAGAGGGACAGAGAGAGGAGAGAGAGAGAGGGGAGAGAGAGTGGGGGAGAGAGAGTGGGGGGAGAGAGTGGAGGAGTGAGAGGTGGAGAGAGAGGGGGAGAGGGAGGGGGAGAGAGAACAGGAGAGAGACGATGAGAGCGACGGGGAAAGGGGAGAGACAGGGAGAGAGAGTTGTAAGGAGAGAAAGGGGGCGAGGGAGGTGGAGAGAGGGGGACAGAAAGAGGGTGAGAGTGGGGTGAGAGATAGAGGACAGTGAGAGGGTGAGGGAGGTAGGGAGTGAGAGACGGAGAGAGAGAGAGAGAGAGAGAGGCGAGAGATTTAGGCGACAGAGTTAGTGAAGAGCGAGGGGGGAGAGAGAGTTTGAGGGGTAGAGAAAGAGGGTGAGCAGGGTAAAGAGAGATGGAGGTAGAGAGAGTGGTTAGAGAGAGATGGGAGAGGGAGGGGGAGAGAAGGGGAGAGGAGAGAGGGGTTACAGGCGGGAGAGTAGGAGACAGAGAGGGGAGATTCGGGGGGAGAGAGAGAAGAGACCGAGGGGGAGAGAGTGAGGTGGACAGAGGGAGGGAGACAGAGAGAGGGGACAGAGAATGGAGGGAGAGAGAGGGGAGAGAGAGAGGAGAGAGTATGTGGGGAGAGAGAGTGGGGGAGAGAGAGTGGGGGGAGAGAGTGGAGGGAGAGAGAGTGGGGGAGTGAGTGGGAAGAGGAAGTGGGGAGAGAGTGGGGGGAGAGAGAGTGGGGTGGAAGGAGAGGGTTAGGGAGGGAGGGAGTGAGAGAGAGTGGGAGAGAGTTAGGTAACAGAGTGGGGGAGAGATTTAGTGAAGAGAGAGAGGGGAGATAGAGAGAGAGGGATAGAGAGAGGGGGTGCGAGAGAGAGGTGCTGAGAGAGGCGCTGAGAGTGACGTTAGAGGGAAGGGGAGAGAGAAGGAGAGAGAGGAGAGGGAGAGTGGGCAGAGAGAGGGAAGAGAGACAGGCGGTAGAGAGAAATAGAGAGGGGGAAGAGAGACAGGGAGGGGAGAGAGGGGGAGAGAGAGAGGGAGAGAGAAGGGGGAGAGAGGGGGTGAAAGAGGGAGGGAGTGAGAGAGGGAGGGAGAGTGATGTGACAGAGTGAGGGAGTCGAAAGAGGGGGCGAGAGAGGGGGAGAGAGGAAGGGGAGAGAGGGAGGGGGAGAGAGGGAGGGGAGAGGGAGGGGGTGAGACAGGGGGCAGAGAGAGCGTGGGGAGATGAGGGGAAGAGAAAGGGGAAGAGAGAGGGGGAGAAAGAGAAAGGTGAGAGAGTGAGGCAAGAGAGGCGGCAAGAGATGGGGAAAGAGAGAGAGGGAGAAAGAGAGGGAGAGAGCGAGGGGGGAGCGAGAGAGGGTGGGGAGAGAAGGGTGGGAGAAAGGGGGAGGCGGAAGACAGAGGGGAAGACAGAAAGCGGGGGAAAGAGCAGGGAAGAGAGGGGGAGATGGAGATAGAAGAGACGGAGAGAGGTAAGAGGGAAGATGGAGAGGGGAGAGAGAGTGGAGAGAGAGAGAGGAGAGAGAGAGAGGAGAGAGAGAGAGACGGGGGTAGAGAGACAGGGGTAGAGAGACGGGAGTATTGAGAAGGATAAAGAGAGAGGGTGCAGAGAGAAGGGGCGAGGGGGCGAGAGAGGGGGACAGAGGGAGTGGGAGAGAGTGAGGGGAGAGAGAGTGGGAGAGAGAGGAGAGAGAGGTGGTGAGAGAGAGAAGTGGGGGAGATAGAGAGGTAAGTGAGAGAGGTGGGGGACAGAGAGGTGGGGGAAAGAGAGAGAGGGGGAAGAAAGAGCGAGGGAAGAGCGAGGGGAAGAGAGAGGGGGGAAAGATAAGGGGAGAGATAAGGGGGAGAGATAAGGGGAGAGATTGGGGGCGAGATTGGGAGAGATTGGGGAGACGTACAAGGAGAGATAGGGAAGAGAGAAGGGGAAAGAGAAGGAGAAAGAGAAGGGTAAAGAGAAGGGGAAAAATAGGGGAGAGAGAGGGGTTAGAGAGAGATGGATTAGAGAGAGCGAACGGGAGAGAAAGGGGTCGAGTGCAGGGGTCGAGAGAGGGGGTCGAGAGGGGGTCGAGAGAAGAGGACTGAGAGAGGGGGGTCGAGAGAGTGGGTCGAGAGGGGGAGAGTGAGGGGAGGGGGGGGAGAGGGGTGAGAGCGCGGGGGAGAGAGAGTGGCGAGAGAGAGAGTGGGGAGAGAGAGAGTGGGGGAGAGAGGGGGCAGAGAGGGGGCAGAGATGGGGGACAAAATGAGAGAGTGGAGAGAGAGATTGAAGGGTGAGAGATGGGGAGAGCAATGTGTGAGCAAGAGAGACAGGCGAGAGGATGGCGAACAAGAGACAGAGAGAGGTGCAAGTGTGAGTGAGTGAGTGAGGGGGCAGAAATGAGACAGAGTCTGAGAGATCGAGAGAGAGAGTGCGATAAGGGGACAAGAGGGAGAATGAGAGAGAGAAAGTTAGAAAGAGGGGGAGAGCGAAATAGGGAGAGATACAGGGTGAGCTAGAGAGAGAGGGACGTGAGTGAGAGGCACGCGGGGGGGAGAGAGAGAGTCAGGTGAGAGAGAGGGGTGAGGTGGAGAGTGAATGAGTGGGTGAGAGAGAGAGTGAGTGAGGGGAAGAGAGATAGAAAGAGAAGTTGAGAGAGGGGCTGAGAGAGAGAATGAGAGTGAGAGGGTGAGAGATAGAGAGTGAGGGAGTGAGAGAGGGGATCGAGAAAAAGCAACAGAGAGTCTGAGAGAGAGTCAGAGAGAGATGTCTCAGTGAGGACCAGTCCAGCAGAGGTGAAAGCAGGTCCCTCACAAGATGATGTGAATGAAGCCTAGAATGTTGCTGTTCCTTATCTAGCTCTGTGTCCATGTCCTGTCTTCCAGATTTGAATACAGAAGGTCACTAACTCCTCCCTGAGCTGTTTACTGTGAGTGATCTTACCGGCTGCAGGATTTACTGAAGGCTCCAGACCTCCCTCTCCATCTCTGTCTGGCTGACCAAGCGTCTTTGATGTGGTTATGGACGAGACAGGAGTTAGGAATTTGGCTGAGACAGGAACAGCCTGATGAACTACAGGAGACAGGGAAACAGACAGAATGGGAAGTTAGACTGATGCAGTGAGGGATCTGGAAAATCCCTGTCTCCATCCCTGGCCTGTTCTGCTGTGTCTCTCTGGAAAGGGGAATTCCATTGGCTCAGGATCTGCAGTAGCTGCAAGTGTGAGAGACACTGACAGAGGCAGCAATTAGTCCCACACAGTGAGGGATACCACATGGAGAGAGACTGAGTGATATCACCAGAGTGCAGGAAGGTATCAGGATCACACAATGGTCATGATGAAAGGGTTGGGATTCATGGTGCACGGGGATCAGTACTCAGAGAAAGGTGATGGCCTCGGGCTATTCTCACCCGACTGTTCATCCAGATGTTAATGCCGGTGTCCAGTATAACCCATCTAACTGCTGAATATCCTTTTAGGAAGGAAATCTATTAAAGGCAGCGGGTCTGGTCGACATATGATCCAGACCCAGAGCGATGGGGTTGACTCTAAACTGATCTCTGTAATCATCCAGCAAGGCACTCAGCTCAAGGGCAGCTCGGGGTAGGCATGCGATGCTGGCCAGCCAGAGACAGCAACATCCCATGAGTGAATTAAACACAACACTGTTGGGAGCAGTGTCCTGGCCAACCATGTCGGTAAGCTTATGGACAGGACTTTAAACTGACAGAGAGGATGCAGGGCCAGGGTTCAGGTGAAAGGAGCTTTCCAAATCCAAACAGAAATGGCAATGTAGATGAAGACAAGCAGAAAGGAACAGGAAGAGACAGAGTTTAACTGAAACTGTACATCAGTGAATTGGACTGTGACAAGAAATTGTGGAAAGAGTCAATCGTAATGTTCTTTTTTGGACTGGATAAAGTTTCTGCAATAAGGTGGATGGACTGGGGCACAGAGATAAATGAGATTTAGTGGTGACAGGGTGAACAAAAGGTGGAACACAAATATTTTATTGGACACCTCCTTGAGGGGTCTCAGGGAGTGCAGGATGGGTAACCCTGACAGTAATGGGTAACAAAGGCATTACAGAAAAGCATTTGGCATCAGATGACGAAGCTGAATCAGTCTGAATGCAGATTCTGGGTAACACGTGTCAAAAACACAAGCAAGAGAACAGTTTTTAGGTAACTTAACAGCATTTCATTGCTCAAACCTGTTCCACATTCCAATGTATTCCTGTGTACTGCAAAGGCACTGTGATAATTCTGGGAGACTTCAGTCTTTGTATAATCTGGGACAGTCACATCGGCAAAAGTGATGTTCTCCGAACTCCTCTTTGGATGTTTGTGTCAGTGTTTCTTTGAATAACACATTGTGCAAACGGCCAGGGAGGTGACGATCTCAGATCGACCGTTGGGTGATGACGCTGTGGGAAGGAGTAATGTCCCACTGAGATATCCTCTGGGAAATTGTAGTGTAGTGGAATTCAGCAAGATGATGGATTGTTAAAGTGACCATAAAGCACACCCTACAATCACAACCAAAGCCATTGACATGTTTTTGAGAGAGGAACTGACCAAGGTAAACAGGGGAAACAGTGAAGTGTATGGCTGGTAATGGACAGTGCAAAACATTTACAGTCAGAGAGATGTACAGCACAGAAACAGGGCCTTCGGTCCAACTCATCCAGACCACCCACATATCCTAACATAATCTCATCACATTTGCCAGCCCTTGGCCCTAGTCCCTCTCAACCCTTCCTGTTCGTATACCCATCCAGATGCCTTTTAAATGCAGTAATTGTTCCAGCCTCCACCACTTCATCTGGCAGGTCATTCCATACACGCAACACCCTCCACATCAAAATGTTGTCCCTTACGTTCCTTTTATATCTTTCCCCTCTCATCCTGAACCTAGGCCCTCCAGTTCTGGACTACCCCACCCCAGGGAAACGACGTTGTCTGTTAAACCTAACCATGCCTCTCATGGCTTTATAAACCTCCATATGGATTACCCCTCGGCCTCAGACATTCCAGGGTAAACATGCCCAGCCCATTTAACCTCTCTCTTTAGCTCAAATCCTCCAATCCTGTCAGCGTCTTTGCAAATCTTTTCTGAACCCTTTCAATTTACACAACATCATTCCGATAGGGAGGAGACTAGAATTGCACGCAATATTCCAAAACTGGCTTATCCAATGTCCTGTACAGCCACAACATGACCTCCCAACTCCTCTACTCAATGCACTGATCAGTAAACACAACCATACCAAACTCCTTCTTCACTATCCTATCAACCTACAATTCTCCTTTCAAGGAACAATGAACCTACACTCCAAGATCTCTTTGTTCAGAAACACTCCCTGGGACCTTAACATTAAGTGTTAAAGTCCTGCGCAGAGTTGCTTTCCCAAAATGTAGCACCTCCCATTTATCTAATTTAAGCTCCATCTCCCACCCCTCAGCCCATTGGCCCATCAGTTCACCATCCCGTTGTAATGTGAAGTAACATTCTTCACTGTCCACTACCCCTCCAATTTTGGTATCATCTGCAAACTTACTAAATATACCTGCTGTGTTCACATTCAAATCATTTATATAATTAATGGAAAGTAGTGGACGCAGCACCGATCCTTGTGGCACTCCACTGGTCACAGGTCTCCAGTTTGAAAAGCAAACCCTCCACAACCACCCTCTGTCTTCTACCTTCGTGCCAGTCCTATATCTAAATAACTGGTTTTCCCTGTATTCGTTGAGATCTATCCTTGCTCTCCAATCTCCCATGTGGAAACATTTCGAATACCTTACTGAAGTCCATGTCGCTCACATACACCTCTATGCCCTCATCAATCCTTTTGTTACTTCTTCAAAAAACTCAATATCTTGAGACATGATTCCCCACGTACAAAGCAATGCTGACTATCCCCAATTAGACATTGCCTTTGTAAACACATTTAATTCCTGTCCCTCATGTATCCGTCTCTCAACGTGCCCACGACTGACGACAGGTGAACCAGTCTGTAGTTCCCTGGCTTGTCCATACCAGCCTTCCTAAACAGTGATACCATGTTAGCCCAACCTCCACTCTTCTGGCATCTCACCTGTCAATATCGATGATACAAATATCTCAGTAAGAGGCCCAGCAATCACTTCTCTAGCTTCCCACAGAGATCAAGATTACACCTGATAAGGTCCTGGGGATTTATCCACCTTTAACCATTTCAAGACATCCAGCACCTCCTCCTCTGTAATGTGGACATTTTGCAAGATGATATCATCTATTTCCCAATGCTACTTCTCAAACCATCATTCTATTCGATATCTTCCATGTCCTTCTCTACAGGAAATACTTGTTCAGTATCTCCCCCATCTCCTGCAGCTACACGTGCAGGCTGTCTTGATCATTGAGGGGCCCTATTCTCTCCCGAGTAACCCTTTTGTCCTTTATGGATTTATAAAAACATTTTGGATTCTCCTTAAATCTATTTGCCAAAGCAATCTCCTGTCCCCTTTTTGCCCTCCTGATTTCCCTCTATCCCTACACAACACTGCAATATCCCCCCTGACTGATCCTTACCCAGCACTGCAATCACCCCCTCCCAAGGAAAAAAAAAATAACTAGAGAGAAAATAGGACCCTTCAAGGACCAAAGTGGACATGTGTGTGCAGAATCCCAGGAGTTATTTCCCCTCTATTTAACCTTGGAGAAGGAGATGAAGGCTTGGGAACTTGGGCAAGTTAGGGATGATCTCTTGGGGACAGTCCCTATCACAGGAGAGGATGTGTTGAATGCATTAGAATGTATGAAGGTGGATAAATCTCCTGGACCTGACCAAACATATCCAACAGCACCTCAAGAGGCGAGGGAAGTACTTGTGGAGTCCCTGCTGATCTTTTTGCCTCACCGTTAGCCACGGGTGAGGTCCCGGAAGACTGGAGGACAGCATATGCTGCACCCTTATTCAAGAATGGCTGCAAAGATAAACCTGGGAACTATAGATCAGTAAACCTAACATCCGTGGTAAGTAAGTGACTGAGAGATTAGATAGACATGCATTTGGAAATACAACATTTGATTGGGAGTAGTCAGCAAAGCCTTTTGCATGGGAGACCATGCCTCACAAATTAGTCAGCGTTCTTTATTGAAGTGATCAGGAAGTTTGACGAGGGCAGGCCAGTACATCGAGACTCTACAGATTTCAGGAAGGCCTTTGATAAGGTTCCACATGGTACCTTGCTCTGGAAGGTTAGATCGCATGGAATCCAGGGGGCGTTGGCAAGATGGGTACACAATTGGCTTGATGGTAGAAAGTAGAGGGTAACAGTCAGACTGGAGGCCTGTGACTCGTGATGTGCCTCAGCGGTCATAGAATCATAGAATCCCTCCTCTGTGGAAACAGGCCCTTCGGCCCAACAAGTCCACTGGCCCTCTGAAGATTATTTCACTCAAACCCATTCACCTACTTTATTACTCTGCATTTACCCTTGACTAATGCAACTTACTTACACATCCATGAACATTCTCGGCAATTGAGCATTGCCAATTTACTTGACCTGCAGATCTTTGGATTGTGGGAAGAAACCGGTGCACCCAGAGGAAATCCTGGCAGACATGGGGAGAACGTACAAACTCAGTTGGTGTGGCATGGTGGCTCAGTGGTTGGCACTGCTGCCTCACAGCGCCAGGTACCCAGGTTCAACTCCAGCCTCGGGTGACTGTGTGGAGTTTGCACATTCTCCCTGTGTCTGTGTGGGTTTCCTTTGGGTGCTCCGGTTTTCTCCCCATTCCAAAGATGCGCAGGTCAGATGTATTGGCCAGGCTAAATTGCCCATATTGCTAGGTGCATTCGTCAAGGGTAAATGTTGGGTAGGGAGAATGGCTCTGGGTGGGTTACTCTTCAGCAGGTCGGTGTGGTTTGTTGGGCCAAATGGCCTGTTTCCATACTGTAGGACATCTAACCCTAACAGAATCTAACCCACACAGACCATCCTGTGAGGTTGGAATTGAACCCAGATCCACGGTGCTGTGAGGCAGCAGTGCTAACCACTGAGCCATTGTGCCGCTGAGCTGGTCAGTGCTAGGCCCATTGCTGTTTGTCATCTGTATCAATGATTTGGATGAGGATGATTAAGGCATGATTAGAAAGTTTTCAGATTACACTAAAATAAGTGAGGAAGGTTCTCATCAATTGCAACAGGGCCTTGATCAGCTGGGGAATTGGGCTGAGAAATGGCAAATGGAGTTTAATATAGACAAGTGCGAGATCTTGCACTTTGGAAAGTCACATCAAGACAGGGGTTTCATGGTGAATGGTAGGGCCTGAAGGAGTGTAGTGGAACAGAGGGACCTTGGATTCCAGGAGCTCGGCTCTCTGAACTCAGGGAGACAGGGCAGTGAAGAAGGCATTTGGCACACTGGGCCCTTCACCAGTCAGGGCATGGAATATCGAAGTTGGGAAGTTCTGTTGTAGTTGTACCGGATGTTGGTGAGGCGGCACTTCGAATATTGTGTCAGTTTTACCCACCTTGCTATACAAAGGATGTTATTAAACTGGAAAGAGTACAGAAGATACTTACAAGGATGTTGCCAGAACTCAACTAGACAAATATAGATAGACGTTGGACAAGCAAGGACATTTCTTTAGTGTGTAGGAATCTGAGGGGTGTCCTTATAGAGGTGTATAAGATCATGGGAGGCATAGATAGGGTGAATGCACTCAGTCTTTATCCAAGGCTTGGGGAATCAAGGACGAGAGGGCATCATTTTAAGGTGAAAGGGGAAGCTTAAAAGGGAAACTGAGGGACAATGCTGTTACCCAGAGGGTGGTACACTTACGGAATGAACTACCAGTACAAGTGGTGGAGGAGGATACATTTAATAACATTTAAAATGCACTTGGACAAATACATGGAGAGGAACGTATTGGAAGGATATGGGCCAAGTGCTGGGAAACGGGGTTAGTGTGGATGGACCAGTTTGGACCAAAAAGCCTGTGCCCATGCTGAAGAACTCTATGACTCTATGAATATACCCAGGTGTCCCATAATAGAGAAGCGACCAAAGCAATAGGAACACGAGCCGGTACAAATGTGAAACAGTCCTGCAGAATTTGACAGGAAGCCAGCCTGGCCGTGCAGTGAAGGATTCCTGGTACAGGAGCTGTGGTGAGAAGCCCATAGAGAACTGGGGAAGGAAGCTGGAAATCTCACTCCACTGCCGATAGCCTGGAGGACCCCCAGCTGCGATAGGGCAGCTGGGATCCGGTCACCCCAGGGAAACCTACAGTCTGTGATCGAGCTAGGTCTCCGACAAATAAGCAGGACAGAAGGTTGCAGGAAAATCTAAAGCACATGGGACTACTCCAGTTACAATTGGGAAGAGTCCAATCCAGTGAAAGGAGGGTCTCTGGGAATGGGGAGACTGCCTCAGGTTACATTGACAATCTGGAAGGACAGTGTATGAGCTCCAAGCAGCTGCATGGGTCCTGTACACCTGCAACATGGAACAACACACATCAGTCCCTAGTAGGAGGTGCCAGGAGCAAATACAATCCCGAGGGAACTAGGACCCCTCCCAGAATGGGATAATGTGTGGCTTTGAGGTTCTACCTCCCCAGGGAGATAATGACAGGCCCCACACTGACACATCCACACCCGCTCACAGATGGGGTCTCCCACTGCCTGTCTCCCAGGTAACTGCACCTTTTGCCCCCAGCCCTGAGCCACAGCCGAACTCAGATTCCATGAATCATGTGATTACCTAGTGTAAAGCAGCTTATGGTCTCACTCCATACACAACAGCCATTCCAGGCACCAGGCTGGTGGGCAGCACCAAAAAGATCCCGTTTCTGGCCCAGATACATGTTTGGATGAGATTGACTGACAGTCTGTCATACACAGAGTGGACACTGAGGAGCAAACCAAATGAATCGCCATGTGCCTTAGTCCAGCAGGCCATTCAGCCCGCCCTGAGGGCCAACAGCTAGGGAGGGGTATCCTTGATAAGATGAAGGCAGCGATCCTCACTGCTCGAGGGCAGGATAAGGCAGATCCTGCAGAGGCGCTATATAACTGCAGAACAACAACCAGGGGAATGCCCCTCCCCTCCCCCCGTCAGCTTCACCCGGAGACTCTGGGTCCAATTTGTCTGGATTTTGGGGGATATGACCTGCACCTCTCTTAGCGATGAGAAACTGGGCCTGACCCTTTGTCTCCCATGTCTCAGAAAGGAGGAGGGACACCTGGGATTCGACCCCTCAATCGCCCCCGTAATGAGGCTTGGGCTCTCTGCTAATTAATTGCTGAATACGAAATAGACTTTAGGGATTTCCACATTGTGTTACAGGAGCACAGGGATCAGAAGCGATTGGTAGGGTTTCCCCGAGAATGGGTGCATGGTAGTAGGATATCAAGCACCCTGCCTGGACTAGGGGTCATTTTCGGACAGCGATATCCCAGGAAGCCCACCAGGGAGAATTCCTCAGAAACAAAATTAAAAACGGGCTGTGACCAGGAGGGAAGGCTCCATCCCCAGCTTGTCCCACACATACCAGGCTCTCACAATGAACGAGTCATGAAACTCACAGGGAATTCCTTGTTCACGAACATTTATCACAAACTGACATTAGTCATAATGAATGTATCAGGGATACAGTCATCAGAGTGGTGTCCTTCCCCATTAAAATAATCATGTTCCCACCAGACCCACAGGATAATGGGACAAAGGACAGGGAAATTTGAGGGAAAACACAGAAACCAGAAAAGTAATTAACAGACAAAAGAAAAGGGATCTCCTTAATGATTTAGCCACAGTATACTAGTCCATTCCCAGGGTAGGAGTGTTACCAGTCAGTACGTTGACTTGGCTAATTTGGAGAATAAACTCAAGATCCTGACCCAACAACTCTATAATGAGCCTGAGAAAGACTGAACACAGAAAACCCAGGGGAGACCATGGCACAACTCGTGGAGAATCAGGCTAACCATCACTTCGTGAGCAAACTGGAGGCTCACGCCAACACGATTAACCAGATCATCCAGGGCCCAATCAGAGATTATCGTGAGCAGTAAAACCACACCCTGTGCAGTAACGGGATGATGGAACAGCTGAGGGAGGAGCTCAGGCAGGCCAGCCAAGGGAAAGTCCCATCCTGGGTTAGTGACAAACAGCATAAATATTTGTTCCAGAAGAACACCCACACCAACGTCTCTCACTGTTAGTGACAGCAGCTCACCATGGGCTGGGTTAATAACAGCTGTAAGGACACTCTAGGTGGGACACCTGGGCTTGGTATGAGGGATTCCACTTAACCCAAGTGACCAAAGTTAGGGTGAAGTCCAAATTATCGGAGTTGTGTCAAAAAAGGTATTTGGATGGGCAACCATGATTACCTCCCACTTACTGTGGAGATAGAGGGAGTATTCACAGTGACCATACTTAAGTAAATGGGAAGGGAAAGGGCGTACCATGACATTCCCTTAGCCTGTTATCCAAGAATTCAGCTCCTCTCACATCGGCTGTGGTCCTAACCGCATTCACCTTGATATATCTCGGGATACCGGTGGTTAGGATTGCAGGCTGCAACAGATGGTTGCAAGCATGGTGAAGAATGCCTGGACACACCCCCCAGGGGCTGGAAGGTAGATGGAATTCCCCGGGTGATCACCTTAGTTTCATTCATTTGCAGTGTTTGAGTGTTCCTGGCTGGGCCAGTACTGAATTCCTGCCCATAGTTGCCATTACGACACATTGGCAACATTAAATTGCCCATTGTTTCAAGAGATATTCGGGCCAGCTGGAATAGCCACAGGAAATGTAGGGTTTCAGGGATATCATTGGGGGAGTGGGTCTGAGCTGGATTCTCTTCAGAGGGTCATTGTGGACTCAATGGGCCGAACGGTCTGATTCCGTTCTGTGAAGATTTTATGATATCACTTATCTGCTATAAGACTTAGGGTGTAGGTTTGCTCGCTGATAGGTTTGATATCCAGACGTTTCGTTACCTGGCAGGGTAGCATCATCAGTGACGACCTCCAAGTAAAGCTATAAGACCATCGGTTTGGAAAACGTACACAATGGCTTTTGCACAGACAGCTGGCTACTCTGACAACAAGCATAACCAGCTTTTAAAATTAGGTTTGTAATTTATTGCATAAGCTTCTTTTCTTTCCATTCAAGTGTATGAGTTGGGGGAAATGTCATAACTTCCTGGCTAAAATACAGATAGACAGCCAAGGTTTATTGGCCAAGGAAATCTCCCAAATCACAAAACCTGCACACCAGGCACAGCACAAACACAGCATAATGTAAAAGGCAACAGTTATTCTGGACGGACGTATCCACCAAACAAATGAGGGCCCAGACAGGAAAGCACCGGGTCCTGCTACACAAAGAAACTAACAGTAACAAACCATCCAAATGATTGGCAATGCTTCAAACTATTAACGGATTCTTCTCATTGGCCAGAACGATAGAAAGTTCCTGAAAACCATCCAGAAATGTACAAAAACAAGGTTCATCTGCAGACTGATTGCCTGAATCTCTGGAGGCCTTCTGAGGAGACCAGCATGGCAAGAGATAGAGACCATCTGACCATCCAGAGAGAGAGAGGGCGAGAGAAAACCGTTTCGCAGACCCAGAAGCAGAACCAGAGAGAGAGAGAGAGAGAGAGAGAGAGAGAGAGAGAGAGGCTGAAGCAAAACCCGGGCGCATGGGAGAGAGGGAATGTGAAAATCAATTGAGAGAGAGAGTTGGAACCAACTGGAATAACAAGTGTCACCCCTTCAGTCTGTCCATGTTTTAACTCCTCAGTCTTAGTCTGACTTCCCCTTCTCTCCCTCTGTCTGTCCTCCCTCTCTCTGTCCTTCTGTCTGTCTCTCTCTCACATACACACTCTTGCTCTCACTCTCTCCCTCTCCCTGTCTCTCTCTGCCCAACTTTCTCCCATTCCCCTTCCCCATCCCCACTCCCTCCATCTCTCTGTCTCTTTTTCTCACCCTCCCTTTCTGTTTTTCGCTATTGCAGACCTGAAAGATCTCACCCAATTTTGTACCCCCTCAAAAATACTAAGCCCTTCATTTTCACTGTCCTCCCAAATTTATCCCCTTTCCCAAATATCTTCCCTCCCAAATAATTGCCTCACCAAATTAGCTCCCTTCAAATATTTTGCTGTCCCCCCAACATTGCTGTGAGCCCCCCTCCCTGGGGCAGAGGGAAATGAGTGGAAAAGTGTGGAGCTGGAAAAGCCCAGCAGGTCAGGCCTGAACCGTCGACTCTCCTGGCTGACCCGCTGTGTTTCCCCAGCTCCACACTTTGTAACACTGACTTTCCAGTATCTGCAGTCCTCACTTTCTCACGCAGGTAAATGGGTCTGGGTTGACTGACTGGCCTGTGGCTGTTTTAATGCACAGGAAGATCCCAGTCCTAGAATTATAGAAGGCTTGTATCACAGGTGGAGTCCTTTCTGCCCATTACCCCCCTCCCCCATTAAATGATCTTGGTCCTGTTCAGGATCCTCAGGATTGTCCCCTGAATGGCCTCACTGACTATCCTTTCTGTGGAGACCACTTCTCTGTGTTGTGGTTCTGTTCGCTGAGCTGGGAATTTGTGTTACAGACGTTTCGTCCCCTGTCTAGGTGACATCCTCAGTGTTTGGGAGCCTCCTGTGAAGCGTTTCTGTGATGTTTCCTCTAACATTTATAGTGGTTTATCTCTGCTGCTTCCGGTTGTCAGTTCCAGCTGTCCGCTGCAGTGGCCGGTATATTGAGTCCAGGTCGATGTGACAGGGGACGAAACGTCTGCAACACAAATTCCCAGCTCGGCGAACTGAACCACAACAACGAGCATCCGAGCTACAAATCTTCTCACAAACTTTGAACACCTCTTCTCCATCCTGTCTCAGACTTTGTGTCTCATGCTGTCCCTCCCTCAATCTCTCTGTCTCTCACAGCAGCCTCTGCTTTCTCCACCAACCCCAAAACCCCATTAAACAGCCCCTCCATCTCTGGCTGTCCCACTCCCCCCTTGTCTCACAATCTCCCCCTTCCCATGTAGACCCACAGCTCCTGGGCTGGAGGATATGGTGCAGAGACTAACACACCTTTTGACTGACTGCTGTCATGCACAGAAAGATCCCACTCTGCAACCATTCCCCAGCCACACACACTGTCCTTCTCCCTCCATATGTGTCCTTCTTCCTCTCCCTGTTTCTCACTGCCCATCTCTCTCCCTCCTCAATTTCTCCATCCCCACTGTCTCCATGTCTCTCTTTCTCTTTTTGTCACCCTCCCCTTCTCTTTTTCTTCATGTTAGACTCAATGAGAAAAGTACTTTTATGTCCCTTACACTAACCCCCTCCCCATAGTAAGGGTAACATTCGGGAGAGACCAGGAAAAGGTTGATCACCGCATTAACTGTACAGCATCCAGTGACACAGAGACAAACTCTTCCCATGTCCCTTCCCCAGTTACTGGGACAGGGGTCTAGGGAGACAGAGGGAGAGAAACTACAAGGGAGAAAGAGAGATGGGTAGACAGACAGTGAGAGGGTGGGAGAGAATAAGAGAAAGACGGGCAGGGAGAGGGTGGGAGAGAAAGTGAGAAGAACTGAAAAAGAGCAGGAGAGAGGCAGAGAGAGAAAGGGAGAGAGAGAGAGAGTAAAACCCCAGGAAGAGAAATACAATGTCAGACAGATACAAGGGGGAAAAGGGGAGGCAAAGACAGGGAAAGAAGGTCAGATAGACAGCAAGAGAGAAAACCCAGGGAGAGATATAGGACAGAGAGAGAGGGAGAGAGAGAGAGAGAGAGAGAGAGAGAGAGAGAGAGAGAGAGAGAGAGAGAGAGAGAGAGAGAGAGAGAGAGAGAGGAGTGGCAACAGCAGAGAGATAGAGCTGAGAGAGTGGAGTGGGGGGGGGGGCTGTTGTGATGCAACGAGAATGATTTACTGAAAAGAAAGGAAAGATCCCACAGAGCTGAGAGAAAGGTGCAGAGAGAGATGAGCAAGGTGTTGGTTTTGTGGAAGATTGAATGATGAAACATTCCTGAAAAACATGATGGGGTATGAAAGGGGCAGAGTGTTGGAGGGAGGGAATCTGCAGGGAAATGTCCACAGGGCAGAGATATGAAGGATATTGTGAGATAGGGATTGAAGGAAAAATGTGGGAGAGACAGCTGGGAACACAGAAATATACATAAGAGCTCTCATGGGAGTGGGAAGCAGTGAGATCAGTGGGATCAGACTGTGCAGCTGCACTCTCTAGCATTTTGCGCCTTTGTCTCTCCTTAGTGTAAAGCTCACATTGTGGTAAAATTCCCACAGGCAGCCTGAATCCCACAGTGTGTGTGTGTGTGTGTGTGTGTGTGTGTGTGTGTGTGTGTGTGTGTGTGTGTGTGTGTGTTTGTGTGTGTTCACTCTCTCTAGTTCCAGCTCCTGTCTGATGATTACTCGTAGCAGAATAATTTGATTCTCTGTCTCTGTACTGTCCTGGTTTCAGCTCCCAAATCAAATGCTAAATCATTCACGATCCTATTGATTACCAGAGCATGCTCGAGGGGCTGAATGGTCTCCTCCTGTTCCTATTTCGGTTGGTCTTATGTTCTTAACACTATCTTCCAGCTCTTGGCCCCCACACTGGAGGTTATGACTCCACAAGGTCCTGATCTGTAGAGGGCTGCACTCTTCCGTGAGTCTCGGAGGGAACCAGCCTGATTTGGATTGGAGTTGCAGTCTCTCAGTGAGAAGTGAAATCTCCTTGAGGTTCCCCTCAGTCTCTCACTGTAAGGTGGAGCAGGCCAGTCTCAGGGAAGCAAACAACAGGCCAGGTCTGCCATGTCCTCCAGCTCCATTTCAGAAGGCCAAATGGGAGGGGCTTGTTTCCTTCATCAGCTTCTCGTGCTCTCCCTTCTGGGTTAGGGTGGGGGCCGAATGGCCTTGCTCCTGGCTCCTATTGAGGTGCAGGATGGCAAGGATTGGGTTATACAGGGCATGCCCCTGGAGTGAATTCAGTTAGCTCAGTTGGCTGGACAGTTGGTTTATAATGCAGAGTAAAACCAATAGCGTGTGTTCAATTCCCACACCAGCTGGGGTTACCCTGAAGGACTCTCCCTCCCAACCCCTCCCCTCAGCTGGGGCAGAGTGACCCTCTGATTAAATTCCCACCAGACACCGCTCTCTAATGCGGAGCTGTCCCATACTCTGGGAAGACTACGGTGACATTACATTGGTTTGTACCTGGGGCACTGTGTGCAGGACTAGTCACTGCATTGCCAGAGGGATGTTAGTGTGTGGGGAAGGTTTACTGGATGAATCCCCACTGGAATGAACAGCACTCACTTTCCCCCAGTTAAGTCACTCTTGCAGATTTTGTGTCTTTGGAAACACAAGGACCAATTCACCTTAAACAGCAGCTGGATTTTATATCCATGGGCACCCAATAAGATTGGCTATTTTATACAAGCTGTCACACAAACACATACACACACAGACACAGGCACACTCTCACACATGCATACACACAGGCAGAACACTCTCTCACACACACATACACACACAGACACACGCTCCCTCAAACACACATACACACACAGACACACTCTCCCTCAAACACACACAGACACACTCTCACAAACACATACACACACACACACACACACACACACAGGCATACTCTCACATACATACACACAGGCACAACTCTCTCTCACACACATACACACACAGACACACGCTCCCTCAAACACACATACACACACAGACACATGCTCCCTCAAACACACACACAGACACACTCTCACAAACACATACACACACACAAAGGTATACTCTCACAAACATACACACAGGCACAACTCTCTCTCACACACATACACACACAGACACACGCTCCCTCAAACACACATACACACACAGACACATGCTCCCTCAAACTCACACAGGCACACTCTCACATACATACACACAGGCACAACTCTCTCTCTCACACACATACACACACAGACACACTCTCCCTCAAACACACACACACAGACACACGCTCCCTCACATACACATAAGCACAATACTCTCACACACACACACACACACACACACAAGCACAATCTCTCTCACACGCACATACACAGACACACTCTCTCTCACACACACACATGGACACACAGGCTCTCACACACACACTCTCACACACAGACACTCTCTCTCACACACACTCTCACTCACACACACACAGTCTCTTACACACAGACACGCACACTCTCTCTCACCCATTCTCTCTCACACACTCTCTCACACACTGTCTCTTACACACAGACATACTCATTCTCTCACACACATGCACACAGATACACTCTCTCACACACACATACACCCTCGCTCTCACACACACATACACACTCCTTCTCACATACAGACACATTGTCACACACACACATAGACACACAGACACACTCTCTCACACACACATACACACAGATACACTCTCTCACACAAAAACATACTCTCTCACACACACACTTATACATTCTCTCTCACACACACCCTCACTCTCACACACATGCACACACAGACACATACTCCCACATAAACACACACTTTTTCTCTCACGCACATAAACACAGATACACAGAGATACACATGCATCCACTCTGTCACACACGAAAACACGGGCAGTGCCTCTCTCTCTCTCTCTCTCTCTCTCTCTCTCTCTCTCTCACACACACACACACACACACACACACACACACACACACACACACACACACACACACACACACACACACACACACACACACACACACACAGCTGTCATGGTTGAGGTATTGCTGGAGAAATGATTTCTTTGAGGACTGAGCCCTGATCTCACATGATGACTGCTCCAGGGAGAGAGACAGCAGCTACAGATGGACTTGTTGGATCTTCCAGTGCACAACCTCTTGCATCGACAGCGTTAGTCTGTTTGGGTGCCTGCTTTTCTAAAACGTCTTCAAGCAACAAGTGACAATAGATTGAGGAAAGTTTTCCTCCAAACCATGTTTCAGACACATTCTGCTGTTATTTTTCACTGATTGTTTAAAATGATCTGACTATTCTGAAATGGGGAGTGGCTTCCATTTCAAATTACAACACCAGAGTGCCTCGGGGAATTGCATCTGTTCCTTTCTACACTCTGCACTCTTTACCGCCAGATAGTTCTCCCTCAGTACCTCAGAAAGTGCTCCCTCAATACCTCAGATAATTCTCCCTCAGTACCTAAGAAAGTGCTCCCTCAATACCTAAGAAAGCACCCCTTTGTTGTGTTTAACATCCAAAACCCATCAGTCAGTAGCTCCACAAAACATTCACATCCTCAACATTTCAGAATGCAGCCCAGCTCCCCCCTCAGATTGTGTTCAAATCCCTTCAGACTGGAAGGACCCACATCCACCCCTGTCCAAGATTGGAGCCCTGGTCCCCAGAACATTACTTGTCTCTCTGGATTAATTTTAGAATTCCTACAGTGTAGAAGCAAGCCATTCCATCCATTGGCTCCACACTGATTGTCTGAACAGCATCCCACCCAGACTCACATCCTCTACTCTATCCCTGTAATGCTGCATTTCCCATGGCATCTTTGGGCGGTGGGAGGAAACTGGATCACCTGGAGGGAACCCGCACAGATACAGAGAGAATGTGTAAACTCCACACGGACAGTCACCGGGAGTTAGAATCAAACCACTGAGGCACCGTGCTGTCCTCTCTCCTTGGATGCCATCTCATCTAACCTTTTACTAAGCAGTCTCCCATGTGAAACCTTCTCATCTGTCTCATTGGTCATCCCTTCAAAAGCTCTATCAAGTTGGACACATCATTTCCAAACAAAGCCAAGCTGACTATCCCTAGTCAATTCTTGCTTTTCCAAATGCATGTAAGTTGTCTCTCAGAATGCCCTCCAACAGCTTACCCACCACTGCCATCAGGCTCACAGCTCCATAGTTCAATGGCTGTTCCTTGTAGCCTTACTTCAATAATGGCCCATCATTAATCACCGTCCAGTCTTCAGGCACCTCACCCGTTGCCACTGATCGGTCCATCTGACAAGGCCATCTACATCCTTCTGTAATCTAAGGCTATCATCTTCAGTATTTATCACCCAGCCAATCTTCATATCATTCATGAACCCACTGATTAACCCACCACCATTTAAATCTAAATCTTTTCTATCAACCACATCAGTAAGACCCCAATAGTGAGACATGAACTGACAGAGATTTCTAATTGGGCCATCACTGTCTGCTTCCTGCCACTCAGAATTCTGCTCCAAATTCCTTGGATCTTGAGTTTTTATGTTCACTATCAGTTTCCAACATGGATCCTGATAAAAGCCTTACTGACCTCCAAGCAGATGACAGGAAAGCATTGCCCTTATTTACACACCTGGTCACCTCCTTAAAAAGTGCAATCCCATTGGTCAGACCTGACCCCTCCTTAACACCACCATTCTGACTGTTCTTCATGAACTCCAGTCTCTTTAAATGCTGATTAATTCTATCTCCCAAAATTGATTCCAACAGACGTCCCACCCACGATATTAGCCTGACTGGCCTGTAGCTGCCTGGTACATCTCATGCTCCTTCTTGAATAACAGTACCACATGGTCAGTCCGATGACACCTCTCCTGTGGACAGAGGGGATTTGAAAATGTTTGCAAGTGTACCTGCTACTTCCTCCATCACCTCATTCGGTAAACTGAGCTACATTTCCACCATCCTTGGAGGTTTATCGGGTTTTAAGAAGGCCAGACCACTCAGAACCATCTCTCTCTATATATGCTAATTCATTTAATTGTATCACAGAGCATCTCCACGATTTCATATCAAACCTGTCCCAATGAGCACTGACAAAATGCATTCATTCACTGTAGCCTCTGGGTCCATGCACAAATTCTCACTGTGTTTCTCTCACTAGCAATTCACCCTTAATGTCACTGTAAGGTACATTCAGAATTCTATTTCCCCTCTTAGCACTCCTCTCTCCCAGGTAATTAGCCTGTGATACGATTTGGAGGAGTGTGGGCTGTCATTCTGGATTTGGATTGCATTCTGGATGTGCATTGGGAAGCTCAGAAATAAGGAACACACCCTTGCTGAGTGCTACATGTGGGGCAGTGGGATTCATTTGGGATGAGCACATGGAAGCTGAGGGATAAAACAAAAATTCGATCCCTGGGAAAAGAGTGTGGTACCTCTTCAGATTCAATAACCAATTAAAGATGGTCTGTTTGAACATAGTCTCTGGAATCTGGACGTGGGAATCATTGCTGAGCAGGGTATGTAGGAAGCAGGGGCAGACATATACTGAACAATTTCAGATATTCCTCTTAGACCACAAGACATGGAAGCAGAAACTAGGTCTTTCAGCCTATCTGATAGTGTGACACTCACTTAGTACTGACTCTCTTACAATGCAGGCATCCCCCAGACTGATGCGCTGACAGTGCAGCACTCCCTCAGTACTGACCCTCTGACAGTGTGGCACTCCCTCAGTACTGACCCCCTGACAGCGCAGCACTCCCTCAGTACTGACCCCCTGACAGCGCAGAACTCCCTCAGTACTGACCCCCTGACAGCGCAGCACTCCCTCAGTACTGACCCCCTGACAGCGCAGCACTCCCTCAGTACTGACCCCCTGACAGCGCAGAACTCCCTCAGTACTGACCCCCTGACAGCGCAGCACTCCCTCTGTACTGACCCTCTGACAGTGCAGCACTCCCTCAGTAGTGACCCCCTGACAGTGCAGCCCTCCCTCAGTAATGACCATTTGACAGTGCAGCACTCCCTCAGTAATGACCCTCTGACAGTGCAGCCCTCCCTCAGATTGACCACCTGACAGGGCATCACTCCCTCAGTAGTGACCCCCTGACAGTCCAGCACTCCCTCAGTCATGACCATTTGACAGTGCAGCACTCCCTCAGTAATGACCCTCTGACAGTGCAGCACTCCCTCAGTAATGACCCTCTGACAGTGCTGCACTCCCTCAGTAATGACCCTCTGACAGTGCAGCACTCCCTCAGTAATGACCCTCTGACAGTGCTGCACTCCCTCAGTAATAACCCCCTGACAGTGCTGCACTCCCTCAGTTCTGACCCTCTGAAATTGCAGTACTCCCTAAGTACTGACCCTCTGACATTGCAGCGCTCCCACAGTAATGACCCACTGACATTGCAGCACACCCTCAGTACTGACCCCTCTGACAGTGTGCCACTCCCTCAGTACTGACCCCTCTGACGGTGTGGCACTCCCTCAGTACTGACTCTCTGAGATTACAACACTCCCTCATTACTGACCATCTGACATTGCAGTGCTTCCTCCGTCCTGACCCCCAGACAATGCTGCACTCCTTGCATACTGACTCAGTGACAGTGCAGCACTCCTTCAGTACTGAGCCCTCTGACACTGCAGCATTCCCTCAGTACTGACCCTCTGACATTGCGGAGCACCCTCAGTACTGACCCTCTGTTTGTGGAACGCTCCCTCAGTACTGACCCTCTGAAAGCGCAGCACTCCCTCAGTACTGACCTTGTGACAGTGCAGCACTCCCTCAGTACTGACCCTCTGACAGTGCAGCACTCCCTCAGTGCAGACCTTCTGACAGTGCAGCACTCCCTTAGTGCTGACCCTCTGGCAGTGTAGCACTCCCTCAGCACTGACCCTCTGAGAGTGTCGCACTACCTCTGTATTGACCCTTTGGCGGTGTAGCACTTTCTCAGCACTGACCCGCTGACAGTGTGACACTCCGTCAGTGCTGACCCTCTGAGAGTGTGACACTCCCTAAGTACTGACCGCCTGACATTTCAGCACACCCTCAGTACTGACCCTCTGACTGTGCAGCACTCCCTCAATGTGACCCTCCGACAGTGCAGCACTCCCTCAGTACTGACCCTCTCACAGTGTGACACTCCCCCAGTGCTGAGACTCTGACAGTGTGGCACTCGCTCAGTCATGACCCCTCTGACAGAGCAACACTATCTCAGTACTGACCCTCTGACAGTGTGGCACTGCCACAGTGCTGAACCTGTGACATTGCAGCACTCCCTCAGTACTGACCCTCTGGCAGTGTAGCACTACCTCAGTATTGACCCTCTGACATTGCAGCACTCCCTCAGTGTTGACCCTCTGACATTGCAGCACTCCCTCAGTGCTGACCCGAAGACAGTGCAGCAATCCCTCAGTATTGACCCTCTGGCAATGTGACAATCCCGCAGCACTGACCCTCTGACAGGGCAACACTCCATCAGTACAGACACTCTCACAGTGCAGCACTGCCTCAGCACTGTCACTCTGAGAGTGTGGCACTCCATCAGTACTGACCTTCTGACAGTGTGGCACTCCCTCAGTACTGACCCTCTGATAGTGCAGGACTCCCTCAGTACTGACAGTCTGACAGTGCAGAACTCCCTCAGTACTGACTCTCTCACAGTGTGGCACTCCCTCAATACTGTCACTCTGACAGTGCAGCACTCCCTCAATACTGTCACTCTGACAGTGCAGCACTCCCTCAATACTGACCCTCTGACAGTGCAGCACTCCCTCAATTCTGTCAATCTGACAGTGCAGTACTTCGTCAATACTGTCACTCTGACACTGAGGCACTCACACAGTGCTGACACTCTGACAGTGCAGCACTTCCTCAGCACTGACCCTCTGACAGTGTTGCACTCCCTCTGGACTGACCCTTTGGCAGTGTAGCACTCCCTCAGCACTGACCCACTGACAGTGTAACACTCCCACAGTGCTGACCGTCTCAAAGCGTGGCACTCCCTAAGTACTGACCCTCTGACATTGTAGCACTCCGTCTGTACTGACCATCTGACAGTGCAGCACTCCCTCAATACTGACCCTCTGACAGTGCAGCACTCCCTCAATACTGTCACTCTGACACTGAGGTACTCCCACAGTGCTGACACTCTGACAGTGCAGCAATCCCTCAGCACTGACCCTCTGACAGTGTTGCACTCCCTCTCTACTGACCCTTTCGCAGTGTAGCACTCCCTCAGCACTGACCCGCTACAGTGTGACACTCCCTCAGTGCTGACGCTCTGAAAGTGTTACACTGCCTAAGTATTGACCCTCTGACATTGCAGCACTCCGTCTGTGCTGACCATCTGACAATGCAGCACTCCCTCAGTACTGACCCTCTGAGAGTGCAGCACTCCCTCAGTGCTGACCCTCCGACAGTGTGGCACTCCCTCAGTACTGACCCTCTGGCAGTGCAGCACGCCCTCAGCACTGAACCTCCGACAGGGTTGGACTCCCTCAGTGTTGACCCCCTGACAGTGTGACACTCCCTCAGTACTGAACCGCTGACAGTGCCACACTCTCTCTGTACTGACCCTTTTGCACTGTAGCACACACTCAGCACTGACTGTTTGGAAGTGTAGCGCTCCCTCAGTCCTGACCCTTTGACAGTGTGACAATCCCTTAGTACTGATGCTCTGACAGTGTGGCACTCGCTCAGAAATGACCCGTCTGACAGAGCAACACTATCTCAGTACTGACACTCTGACAGTGCTGCACTCCGTCAGTACTTACCCTCTGACAGTACAGAACTCCCTCAGCACTGACCCCTCTGACAGTGCCGCACCCCCTCAGTACTGACCCTCAAACATTGCAGCACTCCCTCAGTGCTGACCCTCTGACATTGCAGCACTCCCTCAGTGCTGACCCTCTGACAGTGCAGCACTTCCTCAGCACTGACCCTCTGACAGTGTCGCACTCCCTCTGTATTGACCCTTTGGCGGTGTTGAACCCCCTCAGTACTGACCCTCTGACAGTGCAGCACTCCCTCAGTGCTGACCCTCTCACAGTGTGACGCTTCCAAAGTGCTGATACTCTGACAGTGTGGCACTCGCTCAGTAATGACCCCTCTGAGAGAGCAACACTATCTCACTACTGACTCTCTCAGACAGTGTGGCACTCCCTCAGTGCTGACCCTGTGACATTGCAGCACTCCCTCAGTACAGAGCGTTTAGCGGTGCAGCATTCCTCCAGTGCTTACCTTTTCATACTGCAGCACTCTCTCAGTACTGACCCTCTGACAGTGTTGCACTCCCTCATTACTGAACCTCCAGCAGTGTAGCACTCCCTCAGTACTGACCCTCTGACATTGCAGCACTCCCTCAGTACTGACTCTCTGACAGTGCAGCACTCGCTCAGTACTGACTCTCTGACAGTTCAGCACTCCCTCAGTACTGACTCTCTGACAGTGCAGTACTCCCTCAGTACTGATTCTCTGACAGTGCAGCACTCCCACAGTACTGACCCTCTGACATTGCAGCACTCCCTCTGTACTGACCCTCTGACATTGCAGCACTCCCTCAGTACTGACTCTCTGAGAGTGCAGCACTCCCTTGGTACTGACACTCTGACGTTGCAGCACTCCTTCAGTGCTGACCCTCTGTCATTGCAGCACTCCCTCAGTGCTGACCCTCTGACAGTGCAGCAATCCCTCAGTCTTGACCCTCTGGCAGTGTGACAATCCCTCAGTACTGACCCTCTGACATTGCAGCACTCCCTCATTACTGACTCTCTGACAGTGCAACACTCCCTCAATACTGACCCCTCTGACAGTGCAGCTCTCCCTCAGTACTGACAGTGCAGCACTCCCTCAATACTGTCACTCTGACAGTGTGGCACCCCATCAGTATTGACCCTCTGACAGTTCAGCATGCCCTCAATACTGATCCTCAGCCAGTGCAGCACTCCCTCAGTCCTGACTCTCTCACAGTTCAGCTCTCTCTCACTGATTACCCTCTGCATTTCAGCGCTTCCAACGTCCCGACCGTCTGACAATGCTGCACTCCCTCTATACTGACTCTCTGGCAATGCAGGAATCCCTCAGTACTGACCCTCTGACAGTGCAGCACTCCCTTAGTACTGACTGTCCGACAGTGCAGCACTCCCTCAGTACTGACCCTCTGACAGTGCAGCACACTCTCAGTACTGACCCTCTGACATTTCAGCGTTTCCTCCATCCCGACCCTCTGACAATGCTGCACTCTCTCAATACTGACTCTCTGGCAATGCAGCAGTCCCTCAGTACTGACTGTCCAACAGTGCAGTGATCTCTCATGACCGATTCATGACAGTGTGAACCTGATTTCCTACTGACCCTCTTACAGTGCAGCAGTCCCTGAGTACAGCTTTCCTGACAGTGCAGCATCCACTCAGTACTGACCCTCTGACAGTGTGACACTCCCGCAGTACTGACCATCTGACAGTGCAGTACTCCCTCAGTACTGACCCTCTGACAGTGCAGCACTCCCTCAGTACTGACACTCTGACAGTGCAGGAATCCCTCAGTACTGACACTCTGGGAGTGCAACACTCCCTCAGTACTGACACTTTGACAGTGCGGCACTCCCTCAGTACTGACCCTCTGACATTGCAGCACTCCCTCAGTACTGACCCTCTGACATTGCAGCACTCCCTCAGTGCTGATCCTCTGTCATTGCAGCACTCCCCCAGTGCTGACCCTCTGACATTGCAGCACTCCCTCATTACTGACTCTCTGACAGTGCAGCACTCCCTCTGTACTGACAGTGCAGCACCCCCTCAATACTGTCACTCTGACAGTGTGGCACCCCCTCAGTATTGACCCTCTTACAGATCAGCATTCCCTCAATACTGATCCTCAGCCAGTGCAGCACTCCCTCAGTGCTGACTCTCTGACAGTGCAGCACTCCTTCAGTACTAACCCTCTGACAGTGCAGCACTCTCTCAGTACTGACCCTCTGACATTTCAGCGTTTCCTCCATCCCGACCCTCTGACAATGCTGCACTCCCTCAATACTGACTCTCTGGCAATGCAGCAGGCCCTCAGTACTGACTGTCCAACAGTGCAGTGATCTCTCATGACCGATTCATGACAGTGTGAACCTGATTTCCTACTGACCCTCTTACAGTGCAGCAGTCCCTGAGTACAGCTTTCCTGACAGTGCAGCATCCACTCAGTACTGACCCTCTGACAGTGTAACACTCCCGCAGTACTGACCATCTGACAGTGCAGTACTCCCTCAGTACTCACCCTCTGACAGTGTGACACTCCCTCAGTACTGACACTCTGACAGTGCAGCAATCCCACAGTACTGATATTCTGATAGTGCAGAACTCCTTCAGTACTAACCTTCTGACTTTGCAGCACTCCCTCTGTACTGACCCTCTGACAGTGTGGCAAAGCCCTAGGTACTGTCTCCCTGAGAGTGCAACACTCCCTCAGTGCTGACTCACTGACAGTGCAGCACTCCATCAGTACCGACCCTCTAACATTGCAGCACTCCCTCAGTACTGACCCTCTGACATTACAGCACTCCCTCAGTGCTGACCCTCTGACAGTGCACCACTCCCTCAGTACTGACCCACTGACATTGCAGCACTCCCTTAGTACTGACTGTCCGACAGTGCAGCACTCCTTCAGTACTGACCCTCTGACAGTGCAGCACTCTCTCAGTACTGACCCTCTGACATATCAGCGTTTCCTCCATCCCGACCCTCTGACAATGCTGCACTCCCTCAATACTGACTCTCTGGCAATGCAGCAGGCCCTCAGTACTGACTGTCCAACAGTGCAGTGATCTCTCATGACCGATTCATGACAGTGTGAACCTGATTTCCTACTGACCCTCTTACAGTGCAGCAGTCCCTGAGTTTAGCTTTCCTGACAGTGCAGCATCCACTCAGTACTGACCCTCTGACAGTGTAACACTCCCGCAGTACTGACCATCTGACAGTGCAGTACTCCCTCAGTACTCACCCTCTGACAGTGCAGCACTCCCTCAGTACTGACACTCTGACAGTGTGGCACTCGCTCAGTATTGACCCCTCTGAGTGAGCAACACTATCTCACTACTGACTCTCTCAGACAGTGTGGCACTCCCTCAGTGCTGACCCTGTGACATTGCAGCACTCCCTCAGTACAGAGCGTTTAGCGGTGCAGCATTCCTCCAGTGCTTACCCTTTCATACTGCAGCACTCTCTCAGTACTGACCCTCTGACAGTGTTGCACTCCCTCATTACTGAACCTCCAGCAGTGTAGCACTCCCTCAGTACTGACCCTCTGACATTGCAGCACTCCCTCAGTACTGACTCTCTGACAGTGCAGCACTCGCTCAGTACTGACTCTCTGACAGTGCAGCACTCCCTCAGTACTGACTCTCTGACAGTGCAGTACTCCCTCAGTACTGATTCTCTGACAGTGCAGCACTCCCACAGTACTGACCCTCTGACATTGCAGTACTCCCTCTGTACTGACCCTCTGACAGTGCAGCACTCCCACAGTACTGACCCTCTGACATTGCAGCACTCCCTCTGTACTGACCCTCTGACATTGCAGCACTCCCTCAGTACTGACTCTCTGAGAGTGCAGCACTCCCTTGGTACTGACACTCTGACGTTGCAGCACTCCTTCAGTGCTGACCCTCTGTCATTGCAGCACTCCCTCAGTGCTGACCCTCTGACAGTGCAGCAATCCCTCAGTCTTGACCCTCTGGCAGTGTGACAATCCCTCAGTACTGACCCTCTGACATTGCAGCACTCCCTCATTACTGACTCTCTGACAGTGCAACACTCCCTCAATACTGACCCCTCTGACAGTGCAGCTCTCCCTCAGTACTGACAGTGCAGCACTCCCTCAATACTGTCACTCTGACAATGTGGCACCCCATCAGTATTGACCCGCTGACAGTTCAGCATGCCCTCAATACTGATCCTCAGCCAGTGCAGCACTCCCTCAGTCCTGACTCTCTCACAGTTCAGCTCTCTCTCACTGATTACCCTCTGCATTTCAGCGCTTCCAACGTCCCGACCGTCTGACAATGCTGCACTCCCTCTATACTGACTCTCTGGCAATGCAGGAATCCCTCAGTACTGACCCTCTGACAGTGCATCACTCCCTCCGTACTGACCCTCTGACAGTGCACCACTCCCTTAGTACTGACTGTCCGACAGTGCAGCACTCCCTCAGTACTGACCCTCTGACAGTGCAGCACACTCTCAGTACTGACCCTCTGATATTTCAGCGTTTCCTCCATCCCGACCCTCTGACAATGCTGCACTCTCTCAATACTGACTCTCTGGCAATGCAGCAGGCCCTCAGTACTGACTGTCCAACAGTGCAGTGATCTCTCATGACCGATTCATGACAGTGTGAACCTGATTTCCTACTGACCCTCTTACAGTGCAGCAGTCCCTGAGTACAGCTTTCCTGACAGTGCAGCATCCACTCAGTACTGACCCTCTGACAGTGTGACACTCCCGCAGTACTGACCATCTGACAGTGCAGTACTCCCTCAGTACTGACCCTCTGACAGTGCAGCACTCCCTCAGTACTGACACTCTGACAGTGCAGGAATCCCTCAGTACTGACACTCTGGGAGTGCAACACTCCCTCAGTACTGACACTTTGACAGTGCGGCACTCCCTCAGTACTGACCCTCTGACATTGCAGCACTCCCTCAGTACTGAACCTCTGACATTGCAGCACTCCCTCAGTGCTGATCCTCTGTCATTGCAGCACTCCCCCAGTGCTGACCCTCTGACATTGCAGCACTCCCTCATTACTGACTCTCTGACAGTGCAGCACTCCCTCTGTACTGACAGTGCAGCACCCCCTCAATACTGTCACTCTGACAGTGTGGCACCCCCTCAGTATTGACCCTCTGACAGTTCAGCATTCCCTTAATACTGATCCTCAGCCAGTGCAGTACTCCCTCAGTACTGACCCTCTGACAGTGCACACTCTCTCAGTACTGACCCTCTCACAGTTCAGCTCTCTCTCACTAATTACCCTCTGCTTTACAGAGCTTCCTACGTCCCGACCCTCTATCAAAGCTGCACTCCCTCTATACTGACTCTCTGGCAATGCAGGAATCCCTCAGTACTGACCCTCTGACAGTGCATCACTCCCTCCGTACGGACCCTCTGACAGTGCAGCACTCCCACAGTACTGACCCACTGACAGTGTAACACTCCCTCAGTGCTGATGCTCTGACAGTGTGGCACTCCCTCATTAATAACCCCTCTGACAGTGTGACACTCCCTCTGTACTGACCTTCTGACAGTGCAGCATTCCCTCAGTACTGATTCTCTCACAGTTCAACACTCCCTCAATACTGGTACTCTGACATTGTGGCACTCCTTCAGTACTGACAATCTGACAGTGCAGCACTCCCTCAGTACTGACCCTCTGACCGTGCAGCAATCCCTCAGTACTGACCCTCTGACGGTGCAGCAATCCCTCAGTACTGACCCTCTGACAGTGCAGCAATCCCTCAGTACTGAATCTCTGACAGTGCGGCACTCCCTCAGTACTGACACTCTGACAGTGCGGCACTCCCTCAGTACTGACACTCTGACAGTGCGGCACTCCCTCAGTACTGACACTCTGACAGTGCGGCACTCCCTCAGTACTGACCCTCTGACAGTGCGGCACTCCCTCAGTACTGACACTCTGACAGTGCGGCACTCCCTCAGTACTGACCCACTGACAGTGCAGCACTCTCTCTGTAGTGACCCTCTGACAGAGCAGCAAACCCTCAGTAGTGACCTCTGACATTGCAGCACTTCCTCAGTGCTGACCCTCTGTCATTGCAGCACTCCCTCAGTGCTGACCCTCTGACAGTGCAGCACTCCCTCATTACTGACTCTCTGACAGTGCAGCACTCCCTCAATACTGACCCCTCTGACAGTGCAGCACTCCCTCAGTATTGACAGTGCAGCACTTCCTCAATACTGTCACTCTGACAGTGTGGCACCCCCTCAGTATTGACCGTCTGACAGTTCAGCATTCCCTAAATACTGATCCTCAGCAGTGCAGCACTCCCTCAGTGCTGACTCTCTGATAGTGCAGCACTTCCTCAGTACTGACCCTCTGACCGTACTCAGTACTGACCCTCTCACAGTTCAGCTCTCTCTCACTAATTACCCTCTGCATTTCAGAGCTTCCTTTGTCCCGACACTCTGACAATGCTGCACTCCCTCTATACTGACACTCTGGCAATGCAGGAATCCCTCAGTACTGACCCTCTGACAGTGCAGCACTCCATCAGTACTGACTCTCTGACAGTCTAACACTCCCTCAGATCTGATGCTCTGACAGTGTGGCACTCCCTCATTCATAACCCCTCTGACAGTGTGACACTCTCTCAGTACTGACCTTCTGACAGTGCAGCATTCCCTCAGAACTGATTCTCTCACAGTTCAACACTCCCTCAATACTGTCACTCCGACATTGTGGCACTCCTTCAGTACTGACAATCTGACAGTGCAGCACTCCCTCAGTACTGACCCTCTGACAGTGCAGCAATCCCTCAGTACTGACCCTCTGACAGTGCAGCAATCCCTCAGTACTGACACTCTGACAGTGCAGCAATCCCACAGTACTGATACTCTGATAGTGCAGCAATCCCTCAGTACTGACACTCTGACAGTGCAGCAATCCCACAGTACTGATACTCTGATAGTGCAGAACTCCTTCAGTACTAACCTTCTGACAGTGCAGCATTCCCTCAGTACTGATTCTCTCACAGTTCAACACTCCCTCAATACTGTCACTCCGACATTGTGGCACTCCTTCAGTACTGACAATCTGACAGTGCAGCACTCCCTCAGTACTGACCCTCTGACAGTGCAGCACTCCCTCAGTACTGAACCGCTGGCAGTGCAGCACTCCCTCAATACTGTCAGTCTGACACTGTGGCACTTCCACAGTGCTGAATGTCTGAGAGTGCAGCACTCCCTCAGTACTGACTCTCTGATAGTGCAGCACTCCCTCAGTACTGACCCTCTGACATTGCAGCACTCCCTCAGTACTGACCCTCTGACATTGCAGCACTCCCTCAGTGCTGACCCTCTGACAGTGCAGCACTCTCTCAGTACTGACCCTCTGACATTTCAGCACTTCCTCCATCCGGACCCCCTGACAATGCTGCACTCCCTCAATACTGACTCTCTGGCAATGAAGCAGGCCCTCAGTATTGACTGTCCAACAGTGCGGTGATCTCTCATGACCGATTCATGACAGTGTGAATCTGACTCCGTACTGACCCTCTGATAGTGCAGCAGTCCCTCAGTCCCGCTTTTCTGACAGTGCAGCATCCACTCATACTGACCCTCTGACAGTGTGACACTCCCTCAGTACTGACACTCTGACAGTGCAGGAACCCCTCAGTACTGACACTCTGACAGTGCAACAATCCCTCAGTACTGACCCTCTGACAGTGCAGCATCCACTCAGTACTGACACACTGACAGTGCAGCAAACCCTCAGTACTGACCCTCTGACAGTGCAGCACTCCCTCAGTACTGACACACTGACAGTGCAGCAAACCCTCAGTACTGACCCTCTGACATTGCAGCACTTCCTTAGTGCTTACCGTCTGACAGTGCAGCACTCTCTCAGTTCTGACCCTCTGACAATGCTGCACTCCCTCAATACTGACTCTCTGGCAATGAAGCAGGCCCTCAGTATTGACTGTCCAACAGTGCGGTGATCTCTCATGACCGATTCATGACAGTGTGATTCTGACTCCGTACTGACCCTCTGATAGTGCAGCAGTCCGTCAGTCCAGCTTTTCTGACAGTGCAGCATCCACTCATACTGACCCTCTGACAGTGTGACACTCCCTCAGTACTGACACTCTGACAGTGCAGGAACCCCTCAGTACTGATACTCTGACAGTGCAACAATCCCTCAGTACTGACCCTCTGACAGTGCAGCATCCACTCAGTACTGACACACTGACAGTGCAGCAAACCCTCAGTACTGACCCTCTGACAGTGCAGCACTCCCTCAGTACTGACACATTGACAGTGCAGCAAACCCTCAGTACTGACCCTCTGACAGTGCAGCACTCCCTCAGTACTGACACACTGACAGTGCAGCAAACCCTCAGTACTGACCCTCTGACAGTGCAGCACTCCCTCAGTACTGACACACTGACAGTGCAGCAAACCCTCAGTACTGACCCTCTGACATTGCAGCACTTCCTTAGTGCTGACCGTCTGACAGTGCAGCACTCTCTCAGTTCTGACCCTCTGACATTGCAGCACTCCCTCAGGACTGACCCTCTGATAGTGCACGACTCCGTCAGTACTAATCCTCTGACAGTGCAGTACTCCCTCTGACAGTGCACACTCTCTCAGTACTGACACTCTGACAGTGCAGGAATCACTCAGTACTGACACTCTGACAGTGCAGCACTCCCTCAGTACTGACCTTTTGGCAGTGTATCAGTGTACTGAACTTCTCACAGTTCAGCACTCTCTCACTAATTACCCACTGAATTTCAGCGCTTCCTGCGTCCCGACCCTCTGACAATGCTGCATAACCCTTTATACTGACTCTCTGGCTATGCAGGAATCCCTCAGTACTGACCATCTGGCAGTGCAGCACTCTCTCAGTACTGACACTCTCACACTTCAGCTCTCTCTCAGTAATTACCCTCTGACATTTCAGTATTTCCTGCGTTCCAACCCTCTGACAACGCTGATCTCCCTCTATACTGACTCTCAGGCAATGCAGGAATCCCTCATTCCTGACACTCTGACAGTGCAGCACTCCGTCAATACTGACACTCTGACAGTGCAGCACTCCCTCAGTACTGACACTCTGACAGTGCAGGAATCCCTCAGTACAGACCCTCTGACACTGCAGCGCTCCCTCATTCCTGACCCTCTGACATTTCAGCGCTTCCTCCATCCCGATCCTCTGACAATGCTGCACTCCCTCAATATTGACTCTCTGGCAATGAAGCAGGCCCTCAGTACTGACTGTCCAACAGTGCGGTGATCTCTCATGACCGATTCATGACAGTGTGAACCTGACTCCGTACTGACCCTCTGATAGTGCAGCAGTCCCTCAGTGCAGCATTCCTGACAGTGCAGCATTCAGTCAGTACTGAAACTCTGACAGTGTGACACTCCCGCAGTACTGATCATCTGACAGTGCAGTACTCCCTCAGTACTGACCGTCTGACAGTGTGTCATTTCCGCAGTACTGAACATCCGACAGTGCAGTACTCCTTCAGTACTGACCCTCTGACAGTGCAGCACTCCCTCAGTACAGACCCTTTGGCAGTGCAGCACTCCCTCAGTGCTGACCCTCTGATAGTGTGACACTCCCTCAGTGCTGAACCTCTGACAGTGCAGCACTCCCTCAGTGCTGATCCTTTGACAGGGTGACACTCCCTCAGTGCTGACCCTCTGACAGTGTGTCACTCCCGCAGTACTGACCATCTGACTGTGCAGTACTCCCTCAGTACTGACCCTCTGACAGTGTGACAGTGCCACAGTACTAACACTCTGACAGTGCAGGAATCCCTCAGTACTGACACTCTGAGAGTGCAACAATCCCTCAGTACTGACACTCTGACAGTGCGGCACTCCCTCAGTACTGACCCTTGGGCAGCGCAGCACTCCCGCGGTACTGACCATTTTGCAGTGCCGCGCTCCCTCAGTACTGACCCACTGACAGTGCAGCACTCTCTCTGTAGTGACCCTCTGACAGTGCAGCAAATCCTCAGTAGTGACCCTCTGACACTGCAGCAATTCCTCAGTGCTGACCCTCTATCGTTGCAGCACTTCCTCAGTGCTGACCCTCTGTCATTGCAGCACTTCCTTCGTGCTGAACCTCTGACAGTGCAGCACTCCCTCAGTACTGACCTTCTGACATTGCAGCACTCCCTCAGTACTGACCCTCTGACATTGCAGCACTTCCTCAGTGCTGACTCTCTGTCATCGCAGCACTCCCTCAGTGCTGACCGTCTGACAGTGCAGCATTCCCTCAGTACTGACCCTCTAACAGTGGGACACTCCCGCAGTACTGACCATCTGACAGTGCAGTACTCCCTCAGTACTGACCCTCTGACAGTGCAGCACTCCCTCAGTACAGACCCTTTGGCAGTGCAGCACTCCCTCAGTGCTGACCCTCTGATAGTGTGACACTCCCTCAGTGCTGAACTTCTGACAGTGCAGCACTCCCTCAGTGCTGATCCTTTGACAGGGTGACACTCCCTCAGTGCTGACCCTCTGACAGTGTGTCACTCCCGCAGTACTGACCATCTGACAGGCCAGTACTCCCTCAGTACTGACCCTCTGACAGTGCAGCACTCCCTCTGTACTGACCATCTGATAGTGCAGCACTCCCTCAGTGCTGATCCTCTGACAGTGTGACACTCTCTCAGTGCTGAACCTCTGACAGTGCAGTACTCCCTCAGTACTGACCCTCTGACAGTGCAGCACTTCCTCATTATTGACCTTTTGGCAGTGCAGCACTCCCTCAGTCCTGACCCTCGAACAATGCAGCACTCCCTCACTATTGATTCTCTGACATTGCAGCACTCACTCAGAACTGAACCCTCTGACAGTGTGACACTCCCTCAGTGCTGATCCTCTGACAGTGCAGCATTCCCTCAGCGCTGACCCATCTTACAGTGTGGCACTCCCTCAGTACTGACCATTTGGCAGTGTAACACTCCTTCAGTACTGACACTCCGGCATTGTGGCACTCCCTCAGTGTTGACCCCCTGACAGTGTGACACTCCCTCAGTACTGAACCGCTGACAGTGCAGCACTCTCTCTGTACTGACCCTTTTGCAGTGTAGCACTCACTCAGCACTGACTGTTTGGAAGTGTAGCGCTCCCTCAGTACTGACGCTCTGACAGAGCAACACTTTCCCAGTACTGACCCTCTGACAGTGAGGCACTCCCTCAGTACTGACCCTCTGACAGTGAGGCACTCTCTCAGTAGTGACCCTGTCACAGTTCAACTCTTTCTCAGTAATAATCCTCTGACATTTCAGTGTTTCCTACGTCCCGACCCTCTGAAAATGCTGCACTCCCTCTATACTGACTCTCTGGCTATGCAGGAATCCCTCAGTACTGACCCTCTGACAGTGTGGCACTCCCTCAGTACTGACCATCTGACAGTGCAGCACTCCCTCAGTAATGACCATCTGACAGTGCAGCACTCCCTCAGTAATGACCATCTGACAGTGCAGCACTCCATCAGTAATGACACTCTGACAGTGCAGCGCTCCCTCAGTACTGACCCTCTGACTGTGCAGCACTCCCTCAGTACTGCCACACTTACAGTGCAGCACTCCCTCAGTACTGACAACTCTGACAGTGCAGCACTCCCTCAGGACTGACCCTCTAACAGTGTGGCACGACCTCAGTACTGACACTTTGGCAGTGCAGCGCACTCGTGGTACTGTCCCTCTAACATTGCAGCACTCCCTCAGTACTGACCATCTGACAGAGTGGCACTCCCTCAGTAGTGACACTCTGACAGTGCAGCGCTCCCTCAGTAAGGAGCCTCTGACAGTGCAGCACTCTTTCAGTGCTGACCCCTCTGACAGTGCAGTACTCTCTCAGTACTGACCCTCTGACAGTGCAGTACTCACTCAGTACTGACCCTCTGACAGTGCAGCACTCCCTCAGTACAGACCCTTTGGCAGTGCAGCACTCCGTCAGTGCTAACCCTCTGATAGTGTGACACTCCCTCAGTGCTGAACCTCTGACAATGTGTCACTCCCGCAGTATTGACCATCTGACAGTGCAGTACTCCCTCAGTACTTACAACTCTGACAGTGCAGCACTCCCTCAGGACTGACCCTCTAACAGTGTGGCACTACCTCAGTACTGACACTTTGGCAGTGCAGCGCCCTCGTGGTACTGTCCCTCTAACATTGCAGCACTCCCTCAGTACTGACCATCTGACAGAGTGGCACTCCCTCAGTAGTGACACTCTGACAGTGCAGCGCTCCCTCAGTAAGGAGCCTCTGACATTGCAGCACACTTTCAGTGCTGACCCCTCTGACAGTGCAGTACTCTCTCAGTACTGACCCTCTGACAGTGCAGTACTCACTCAGTACTGACCCTCTGACAGTGCAGCACTCCCTCAGTACAGACCCTTTGGCAGTGCAGCACTCCCTCAGTGCTAACCCTCTGATAGTGTGACACTCCCTCAGTGCTGAACCTCTGACAATGTGTCACTCCCGCAGTACTGACCATCTGACAGTGCAGTACTCCCTCAGTACTGACCCTCTGACTGTGTGACACTCCCTCAGTACTGACAATCTGACTGTGCAACACTCCCTCAGTACACACTCTGACAGTGCGGCACTCCCTCAGTCCTGACACTCTGACAGTGCGGCACTCCCTCAGTCCTGACACTCTGACAGTGCGGCACTCCCTCAGTACTGACCGTTTGGCGTTGCAGCACTCCCGCGGTTCTAACCATTTCGCAGTGCCGCACTCCCTCAGTACTGACCCACTGACAGTGCAGCACTCTCTCTGTTGTGACCCTCTGACAGTGCAGCAAACCTCAGTAGTGACCCTCTAACATTGCAGCACTTCCTCAGTGCTGACCCTCTGTCATTGCAGCACTTCCTCAGTGCTGACCCTCTGTCATTGCAGCACTCCCTCAGTGCTGAACCCCTGACAGTGCAGCACTCCCAATGTACTGACCCACTGACATTGCAGCACTCCCTCAGTGCTGACCCTCTGACATTGCAGCACTGCCTCAGTGCTGACCCTCTCTCATTGCAGCACTCCCTCAGTGCTGACCGTCTGACATTACAGCACTCCCTCAGTACTGTCCCTCTGACAGTGCAAGACTCCGTCAGTACTAATCCTCTGACAGTGCAGTACTCTCTCTGACAGTGCACACTCTCTCAGTACTGACACTCTGACAGTGCAGGAATCACTCAGTACTGACACTCTGACAGTGCAGCACTCTCTCAGTACTGACCTTCTAACAGTTCAGCACACTCTCACTAATTACCCCCTGAATTTCAGCGCTTCCTGCGTCCCGACCCTCTGACAATGCTGCATAACCCTTTAAACTGACTCTCTGGCTATGAAGGAATCCCTCAGTACTGACCATCTGGCAGTGCAGCTCTCTCTCAGTACTGACACTCTCACACTTCAGCTCTCTCCCAGTAATTACCCTCTGACATTTCAGTACTTCCTGCGTCCCAAACCTCTGACAATGCTGATCTCCCGCTCCTGACTCTCAGGCAATGCAGGAATCCCTCAGTCCTGACACTCTGACAGTGCAGCACTCCCTCAGTACTGACACTCTGACAGTGCAGCACTCCCTCAGTACTGACACTCTGACAGTGCAGGAATCCCTCAGTACAGACCCTCTGACACTGCAGCGCTCCCTCATTCCTGACCCTCTGACATTTCAGCGCTTCCTCCATTCAGATCCTCTGACAATGCTGCACTCCCTTAATGTTGACTCTCTGGCAATGAAGCAGGCCCTCAGTACTGACTGTCCAACAGTGCGGTGATCTCTCATGACCGATTCATGACAGTGTGAACCTGACTCCGCACTGACCCTCTGATAGTGCAGCAGTCCCTCAGTGCAGCATTCCTGACAGTGCAGCATCCACTCAGTACTGACCCTCTGACAGTGTGTCACTCCCGCAGTACTGACCATCTGACAGTGCAGTACTCCCTCAGTACTGACCCTCTGACAGTGCAGCACTCCCTCAGTACAGACCCTTTGGCAGTGCAGCACTCCCTCAGTGCTGACCCTCTGATAGTGTGACACTCCCTCAGTGCTGAACCTCTGACAGTGCAGCACTCCCTCAGTGCTGATCCTTTGACAGGGTGACACTCCCTCAGTGCTGACCCTCTGACAGTGTGTCACTCCCGCAGTACTGACCATCTGACAGGCCAGTACTCCCTCAGTACTGACCCTCTGACAGTGCAGCACTCCCTCTGTACTGACCCTCTGATAGTGCAGCACTCCCTCAGTGCTGATCCTCTGACAGTGTGACACTCTCTCAGTGCTGAACCTCTGACAGTGCAGTACTCCCTCAGTACTGACCCTCTGACAGTGCAGCACTTCCTCATTATTGACCTTTTGGCAGTGCAGCACTCCCTCAGTCCTGACCCTCTGGTAGTGTGACACTACCTCAATACTGACAGTCCGACATTGTAGCACTCCCTCAGTACTGACCCATCTGACAGTGGCACTCCCTCAGTACTGACCTTCGAACAATGCAGCACTCCCTCAGTATTGATTCTCTGACATTTCAGCACTCACTCAGAACTGAACCCTCTGACAGTGTGACACTCCCTCAGTGCTGATCCTCTGACAGTGCAGCATTCCCTCAGCGCTGACCCATCGTACAGTGTGGCACTCCCTCAGTACTGACCCTTTGGCAGTGTAATACTCCTTCAGTACTGACACTCCGGCATTGTGGCACTCCCTCAGTGTTGACCCCCTGACAGTGTGACACTCCCTCAGTACTTAACCGCTGACAGTGCAGCACTCTCTCTGTACTGACCCTTTTGCAGTGTAGCACTCACTCAGCACTGACTGTTTGGAAGTGTAGCGCTCCCTCAGTACTGACGCTCTGACAGAGCAACAATTTCCCAGTACTGACCCTCTGACAGTGAGGCACTCCCTCAGAACTGACCCTCTGACAGTGAGGCACTCCCTCAGAACTGACCCTCTGACAGTGAGGCACTCTGTCAGTACTGATCCTCTGACACTGCAGCACTCCCTCAGTACTGACCCTCTGACAGTGCACACTCTCTCAGTAGTGACCCTGTCACAGTTCAACTCTTTCTCAGTAATAATCCTCTGACATTTCAGTGTTTCCTGCGTCCCGACCCTCTGAAAATGCTGCACTCCCTCTATACTGACTCTCTGGCTATGCAGGAATCCCTCAGTACTGACCCTCTGACAGTTCAGCACTCCCTCAGTACGGACCCTCTGACAGCGCAGCACTCCCTCAGTGCTTACTCTCTGACCGTGCCGCACTCCCTCAGTACTGACCCTCTGACAGTGCACACTCTCTCAGTACTGCCCCTCTCACAGTTCAGCTCTCTCTCACTAATTACCCTGTGAATGTCAGTGCTTCCTACGTCCCGACCCTCTGACAATGCAGCACTCCCTCTATACTGACTCTCTGGCTATGCAGGAATCCCTCAGTACTGACCCACTGACAGTGTGGCACACCATCATGTACTGATCCCTCTGACAGTGCAGCACTCCCTCAGTCCTGACACTCTGACTGTGCAGCACTCCCTCAGGACAGACCGTCTGACCGTGCGGCGCTCCCTCTGTAATGACCCTCTGACAGTGCAGCACTCCCTCAGTACTGACACACTGACAGTGCAGCACTCCCTCAGTACTGACCCTCTGACAGTCTGGCACTCCATCAGTACTGATCCCTCTGATAGTGCAGCACTCCCTCAGTACTGACCCTCTGATAGTGGCACTCCATCAGTACTTTCACTCTGATAGTGCAGCACTCCCTCAGTACGGACCCTCTGACAGTCTGGCACTCCATCACTACTGATCCCTCAGACAGTGCAGCAATCCCTCAGTACTGACCCTCTGACAGTGTGTCATTCCATCAGTATTTTCACTCTGATAGTGCAGCACTCCCTCAGTACTGACCCTCTGACTGTGCAGCACTCCCTCAGTACTGACCATCTGATAGTGTGGTACTCCGTCAGTACTGACACTCTGACAGTGTGGCGCTCCCTCCATACTGACCCCTCTGACAGTGCAGCGCTCACTCAGTAAGGACTTTCTCAGAATGTGGCACTCCCTCAGTACTAACCTTCTAACATTGCAGCACTCCCTCAGTACTGACCATCTGACAGTGCAGCACTCCCTCAGTAATGACCATCTGACAGTGCAGCACTCCATCAGTAATGACACTCTGACAGTGCAGCGCTCCCTCAGTACTGACCCTCTGACTGTGCAGCACTCCCTCAGTACTGCCACACTTACAGTGCAGCACTCCCTCAGTACTGACAACTCTGACAGTGCAGCACTCCCTCAGGACTGACTCTCTAACAGTGTGGCACGACCTCAGTACTGACTCTTTGGCAGTGCAGCGCCCTCGTGGTACTGTCCCTCTAACATTGCAGCACTCCCTCAGTACTGACCATCTGACAGAGTGGCACTCCCTCAGTAGTGACACTCTGACAGTGCAGCGCTCCCTCAGTAAGGAGCCTCTGACAGTGCAGCACTCTTTCAGTGCTGACCCCTCTGACAGTGCAGTACTCTCTCAGTACTGACCCTCTGACAGTGCAGTACGCACTCAGTACTGACCCTCTGACAGTGCAGCACTCCCTCAGTACAGACCCTTTGGCAGTGCAGCACTCCGTCAGTGCTAACCCTCTGATAGTGTGACACTCCCTCAGTGCTGAACCTCTGACAATGTGTCACTCCCGCAGTATTGACCATCTGACAGTGCAGTACTCCCTCAGTACTGACAACTCTGACAGTGCAGCACTCCCTCAGGACTGACCCTCTAACAGTGTGGCACTACCTCAGTACTGACACTTTGGCAGTGCAGCGCCCTCGTGGTACTGTCCCTCTAATTTTGCAGCACTCCCTCAGTACTGACCATCTGACAGAGTGGCACTCCCTCAGTAGTGACACTCTGACAGTGCAGCGCTCCCTCAGTAAGGAGCCTCTGACATTGCAGCACACTTTCAGTGCTGACCCCTCTGACAGTGCAGTACTCTCTCAGTACTGACCCTCTGACATTGCAGTACTCACTCAGTACTGACCCTCTGACAGTGCAGCACTCCCTCAGTACAGACCCTTTGGCAGTGCAGCACTCCCTCAGTGCTAACCCTCTGATAGTGTGACACTCCCTCAGTGCTGAACCTCTGACAATGTGTCACTCCCGCAGTACTGACCATCTGACAGTGCAGTACTCCCTCAGTACTGACCCTCTGACAGTGTGACACTCCCTCAGTACTGACAATCTGACAGTGCAACACTCCCTCAGTACACACTCTGACAGTGCGGCACTCCCTCAGTACTGACACTCTGACAGTGCGGCACTCCCTCAGTACTGACCGTTTGGCAGTGCAGCACTCCCGCGGTTCTAACCATTTCGCAGTGCCGCACTCCCTCAGTACTGACCCACTGACAGTGCAGCACTCTCTCTGTTGTGACCCTCTGACAGTGCAGCACACCTCAGTAGTGACCCTCTGACATTGCAGCACTTCCTCAGTGCTGACCCTCTGTCATTGCAGCACTTCCTCAGTGCTGACCCTCTGTCATTGCAGCACTCCCTCAGTGCTGAACCTCTGACAGTGCAGCACTCCCAATGTACTGACCCTCTGACATTGCAGCACTCCCTCAGTACTGACCCTCTGACATTGCAGCACTGCCTCAGTGCTGACCCTCTGTCATTGCAGCACTCCCTCAGTGCTGACCGTCTGACAGTGCAGCATTCCCTCAGTGCTGACCCTCTGACATTGCAGCACTCCCTCAGTACTGACCCTCTGACAGTGCAAGACTCCGTCAGTGCTAATCCTCTGACAGTGCAGTACTCTCTCTGACATTGCACACTCTCTCAGTACTGACACTCTGACGTGCAGGAATCACTCAGTACTGACACTCTGACAGTGCAGCACTCTCTCAGTACTGACCTTCTCATAGTTCAGCACAATCTCACTAATTACCCCCTGAATTTCAGCGCTTCCTGCGTCCCGACCCTCTGACAATGCTGCATAACCCTTTAAACTGACTCTCTGGCTATGAAGGAATCCCTCAGTACTGACCATCTGGCAGTGCAGCTCTCTCTCAGTACTGACACTCTCACACTTCAGCTCTCTCCCAGTAATTACCCTCTGACATTTCAGTACTTCCTGCGTCTCAAACCTCTGACAATGCTGATCTCCCGCTCCTGACTCTCAGGAAATGCAGGAATCCCTCAGTCCTGACACTCTGACAGTGCAGCACTCCCTCAGTACTGACACTCTGACAGTGCAGGAATCCCTCAGTACAGACCCTCTGACACTGCAGCGCTCCCTCATTCCTGACCCTCTGACATTTCAGCGCTTCCTCCATCCAGATCCTCTGACAATGCTGCACTCCCTTAATGTTGACTCTCTGGCAATGAAGCAGGCCCTCAGTACTGACTGTCCAACAGTGCGGTGATCTCTCATGACCGACTCGTGACAGTGTGAACCTGACTCCGTACTGACCCTCTGATAGTGCAGCAGTCCCTCAGTGCAGCATTCCTGACAGTGCAGCATCCACTCAGTACTGACCCTCTGACAGTGTGTCACTCCCGCAGTACTGACCATCTGACAGTGCAGTACTCCCTCAGTACTGACCCTCTGACAGTGCAGCACTCCCTCAGTACAGACCCTTTGGCAGTGCAGCACTCCCTCAGTGCTGACCCTCTGATAGTGTGACACTCCCTCAGTGCTGAACCTCTGACAGTGCAGCACTCCCTCAGTGCTGATCCTTTGACAGGGTGACACTCCCTCAGTGCTGACCCTCTGACAGTGTGTCACTCCCGCAGTACTGACCATCTGACAGGCCAGTACTCCCTCAGTACTGACCCTCTGACAGTGCAGCACTCCCTCTGTACTGACCCTCTGATAGTGCAGCACTCCCTCAGTGCTGATCCTCTGACAGTGTGACACTCTCTCAGTGCTGAACTTCTGACAGTGCAGTACTCCCTCAGTACTGACCATCTGACAGTGCAGCACTTCCTCATTATTGACCTTTTGGCAGTGCAGCACCGTCAGAGGGTCAGTACTGAGGGAGTGCTGCACCGTCAGAGGGTCAGTACTGAGGGAGTGATGCACCGTCAGAGGGTCAGTACTGAGGGAGTGCTGCACCGTCAGAGGGTCAGTACTGAGGGAGTGCTGCAATGTCAGAGGGTCAGTATTGAGGGAGTACTGCACCGTCAGAGGGTCAGTACTGAGTGAGTGCTGTGCTGTCAGAGGGTCTGTACGGAGAGAGTGCTGCACTATCAGAGGGTCTTTACTGTGGGAGAGCTGCATTGTCAGAGGGTCTGTACGGAGGGAGCACTCCACTGTCAGAGGGTCAGTACGGAGGCAGTGCTGCACTGTAGAAATGTCAGTACAGAGAGATTGCTGAAGAGTCAGAGGGTCAGTATTGAGGGAATGCTGTGGCGTTAGCAGCTCACTTCTGAGGGAGTGCTGCAGAGTGAAAGGATCAGTGCTGAGGGAGTTCTGCACTGTTGGAGTGTCAGTACGGAGAGATCGCTGCACTATCAGGGGCGCAGGATCAAGGGAGTGCTGCACTGCCACATTGTCAGCATGGAGGGAGTGCTTCACCGTCAGAGGGTCAGTACTGAGGGAGTGCTGCACTGTCAGAGGATCAGTACTGAGGGAGTGCTGCACTGTCAGAGGGTCAGTACTGAGGGATTGCTGCACGATCAGAAGGTTAGATCTGAGGGAGTGCTGGACTGTCAGAGGGTCAGTTTGAGGGAGGGCTGCACTGTCAGAGAGTCAGCACTGCTGATGTGCCGCACTGTCGGAGAGTCAGTACTGTGGAAATGCTGCACTGTCAGAGGGTCATTACTGAGGGAGCGCAGCACTGTCGGAGGGTGACTACTGAGGGAGTGCTGCGCTATCAGGGGGTCAGTAATGGGGAATTGCCGCAATGTCAAAGGGTCAATCTGGGGGCAGTGCTGCACTTTCAGAAGGTCAGTACTGAGGGAGCGCTGCACTGTCAGAGGATCAGTACTGAGGGAGCGCTGCATTGTCAGAGGGTCAGTACTGATGGAGTGCCACACTGTCAGAGGGTCATTACTGAGGGAACGCTGTACTGTCAGAGGTTCAGTACTGAGGGAGCGCTACACTGTCAGCGCATCGGTCTGGGGGATACCTGCATTGGAAGAGAGTCAGTACTGACTGAGTGCCACACTATCAGATGGGCTGAATGGCCGAGTTTCTGCTCCCATGTTTTCTGGCCTAAGAGGAATATCTGAAATTGTTCAGTATATTTCTGCCTCTGCATCCTACATACCCTGCTCAGTAATGATTCCCACCCCCAGATTCCAGAGACTGTGTTCAAACAGACCATCTTTAATTGGATATTGAACCTGAAGAGGTGACAACCGCTTTTCCCAGTGTTGGAGTTTTTGTTTCGTGTGACTGACCTGCCAGCTCAAAGGGATATTTTCATGCTGCAGGCCTGAGGTTTATTCCTCAGCTTCCATGTGGTCATCCCAAATGAATCCCATTGCCCCACACTCAGCACAGTCGTGTGTTCCTTATTTCTGAGCTTCCCAATGCTAATCCACATCCAGAATGACATCCCACACTCCTCCAAATCGTATCGCAGGCTAATTGCCTGGGAGAGAGGAATGCTAAGAGGGGAAATAGAATTCTGAATGTACCTTACAGTGACATTAAGGGTGAATTGCCAATGAGAGAAACACAATGAGAATTTGTGCATGGACCCAGAGGCTACCGTGAATGGATGCATTTTGCCAGCGCTCATTGGGACAGGTTTGATGTGAAATCGTGGAGATGCTCTGTGATACAATTAAATGAATGAGCATGCATAGAGAGAGAGATGGTTCTGAGTGGTCTGGCCTTCTTAAAACCCAATAAATCTCCAAAGACAGTGGAAATGTATCTCAGTTTACCGAATGAGGTGATGGAGGATGTAGCAGGTACACTTGCAAACATTTTCAAATCCCCTCTGGCCATAGGAGAGGTGTCGTCGGACTGACCATGTGGTACTGTTATTCAAGAAGGAACATTAGATATATCAGGCAGCTACAGGCCAGTCAGGCTAATATCGTGGGTGGGACGTCTGTTGGAAGTAATTTTTGGAGAGAGAATTAATCAGCATTTAAAGAGACTGGAGTTCATAAAGAACAGTCAGAATGGTTGTGTTAAGGGGAGCTCGGGTCTGACCAATGGGATTGCACTTTTTAAGTAGGTGGCCAGGTGTGTAAATAAGGGCAATGCTTTCCTGTCGTCTGCTTGGAGGTTAGTAAGGCTTTTATCAGGACTCATATTGGAAACTGATAGTGAACATAAAAACTCAAGATCCAAGGAATTTGGAGCAGAATGCTGAATGGCAGGAAGCAGACAGTGATGGCCCAGTTAGAAATCTCTGTCTGTTCATGTCTCACTGTTGGGGTCTTGCTGGTGTGGTTGATAGAAAAGATTTAGATTTGAATGGTGGATGGTTAATCATTGGGTTCATGAATGATATGAAGATTGGTTGGGTGATAAATACTGAGGATGATAGCCTTAGATTACAGAAGGATGTAGATGGCCTTGTCAGATGGACCGATCAGTGGCAACGGGTGAGGTGCCTGAAGACTGGAGTGTGATTAATGATGTGCCATTATTGAAGTAAGGCTGCAAGGATCAGCCATTGAACTATGGAGCTGTGAGCCTGATGGCAGTGGTGGATAAGCTGTTGGAGGGCATTCTGAGAGACAATTTACATGCATTTGGAAAAGCAAGAATTGATTAGTGATGGTCAGCATGGCTTGTGGAAATGGTTTATCCAACTTGATAGAGGTTTTGAAGGGTTGACTGAGAAGATAGATGAGAAGGTTTCACATGGGAGACTGGTTAGTAAAAGGTTAGACGACATGACATCCAGGAAGACAGGACAGCACAGTGCCTCAGTGGTTAACACTGCTTCCTCACAGCACCAAGGATGCAACTTTGATTATGGCTCCCAGCCACTGTCTGAGTGGAGTTTACACATTCTCCCTGTATCTGTGGGTTTCCTCTGGGTGTTCCGGTTTCTACCCACAATCCAAATATGTGCTGGTTACGTGGGGTGGCCATGGGAAATGCAACATTACAGGGATAGAAAAGAGAGTGTGAGTGTTGGTGGGATGATTTTTAGACGGCCGATGTGGACCTGATGGGCTGAATGGCCTGATTTTACACTGTAGGAATTCAATGATTAATCAAGAGACCCAATAATGTTCTGAGGACTAGGGCTCCAATCTTGGACTGCGGTGGATGTGGGTCCTTACAGTCTGAAGGGGTTTGCGGATGAATGCAGTCTGAGAGTTGGGCAGGGCTGTGTTCTGAGGTGTTAAGTGTGTGAATATTTTGTGGAGGTACTGTCTGAGGGGCATTGTGGGTAAACACAATAGAGTGGTGCTTTCTGAGGTATGATGGAGTACTATCTGGTGGTACAAGGTGCAGAATGTAGGAAGGTACAGATATACTTCACTGATCATTCCCCCAGGGTCCGCAAGGCACACTGGTGTCGTAATTTGGGATGGAGGCCACGTCCATTTTAGAAGATTCATATCTTTTTAAACAATCAGTGAAAAATAACATCACCATGTGTCTTAAACATGGATTGGAGGAAAACTGTTGTCAATCTATGGTCACTTGTTGCTTGGAGACTCTCCGGAAAAGCACCCAAACAGACAAACGTTAAAGATGCAAGACGTGGTGCACAGGAAGATCCAACAAGTCATTTGCAGTTGCTGTCTGTCGCCCTAGAGCAGTCATCATGCGAGATCAGGGTTGGGTCCTAGGAGAAGTAATCTCTCCATTGAACCTTCCTCCATGTTTGTATAGTAATCGTGGTTGTGTGTGTGTATCTCAGTGTGAGAGAGAGAGACAGAGAGCGAGTGTCTGTCTTTGTGTGTGAGAGAGAGCGCATGTGTGTGTATCTCTGTGTGTCTGTGTGTGTGAGAGAGGGAATGTGTGTTTATGTATGTATCTGTCTGAGTATGTGCTTGTGTGCGTGTGTATGAGAGAGAGAGGAATGCGTGTGTGTTTGAGGGAGAGAGAGTGTGTGTTTGAAAGAGAGTGTGTGTTCGTGTGTGTGTGAGAGAGAATGTGTGTGTATATGTTTGAGGGATTGAGAGTGTGTGTGTGTTTGGGAGAGTGAGTGACTGTGAGAGTGTGTGTGTGTGCGTGTGTGTAAGTGTGTGTGTGTAAACTAGCCAGTCTTATTGTGTGCCCAGCTTCTGTTTTAAGTGAATTGGTCCTTGTATCTCCAAAGACTCAAAATCTGTCAGGGAGGCTTAAATGGAGGAAAGAGAGTGCTGTTCATTCCGGTGGGGATTCATCCAGTAAACCTTCCCCACACACTAACATCCCTCTGGCAATGCAGTGACGAGTCCTGCTCACAGTGCTCCAGGTACAAACCAATGTAATGTTACCGTAGTCTTACCAGAGCATGGGACAGCTCCTCATTACAGAGCGGTGTCTGGTGGGGATTTAATCAGAGGGTCAGCATGGCCCAGCTGGGGGGAGAGGTTGGGAAGGAGAGTCCTTCAGAGTAACTCTAGGTGGTGTGGAAGCTAACTGCCCAGCCAACTGAGCTAACTGACCTCACTCCAGGGGCATGTCCTGTATAACCCAACCATAGCCAGCCTGCACCTCAATAGGAGCCAGAAGCAAGGCCATTCTGCCGCCACCCTAACCCAGAAGGGAGAGCACGGGAAGCTGATGAAGGAAACAAGCCCCTCCCATGTGGCCTTCTGAAATGGAGCTGGAGGACATGGCAGACGTGGCCTGTTGTTTGCTTCCCCTGAGACTGGCCTGCTCCACCTTACAGTGAGAGACTGAGGGGAATCTCGAGGAGATTTCACTTCTGACTGAGAGGCTGCAACTCCAATCCACATCAGGCCGGTTCCCTCCGAGACACACGGAAGAGTGCAGCCCTCTACAGATCAGGACCTTGTGGAGTCATAACCTCCAGTGTAGGGGCCAAGAGCTGGGAGATAGTGTTAAGAACATAAGACCATCCGAAATAGGAACAGGAGGAGACCATTCAGCCCACCGAGCCTGCTCTACTATTCAATAGGATCGTGAATGATTCAACATTTGATTTAGGAGCAGAAACCCGGACAGTACAGAGACAGAGAATCAAATTATTCTGCCAAGAGGAATCATCAGACGAAAGCGCGCGCACGCGCACGCGCGCACACACACACACACACACACACACACACACACACACACACACACACACACACACACACACACACACATTGTGGGATTCAGGCCGTCTGTGGGAACGGGGAGAGACAAAGGAGCAAAATGCTAGAGAGGGATCTCCTCCCGCAGATTTCACTCCTTCCCTCTCTCTCTGCAGCTCTCATGTCTATTTCTGTGTTCCCAGTTCTCTCTCCCACATCTTTCCTTTAATCCCTATCTCTCAACATCCTTCACATCTCTGTCCTGTTCACATTTCCAAGTAGATTCCCTTCCCCATTTTTCACCTCATCAGGTTTTTCAGGAATGCTTGATCATTCAGTCTTTCACAAAACTAACACCTTGGTCATCTCTCGCAGCATGTCTGTCAGCTTTGTGGGATCTTGCTATTGCTGTCTGTACATATTTCTAGCTACATCACAGCCCCCACCACCACACCACTCTCTCAGTTCTATCTCTCTGCTGTTGTACCTCCTCTCTCTCTCTGTCCTATATCTCTCCCTGGGATTTCTGTCTTGCTGTCTGCCTGAACTCTCCCTGTCTTTCTCTCCCCATTTTCACCTTGTATCTGTCAGACATTGTATTTCTCTTCCTGGAGTTTCACTCTCTCTCTCTGTCTGTCTCTGTCCTGCTCTCTCCCAGTTCTTCTCACTTCCTCTCCCCCGCCCCCCACCCCCTCCACCTGCCTGTCTTACTCTTGTTATCTCCCTCGCTCTCACTGTCTATCCGTCCATCTCTCTTTCTCTCTTGTAGTTTCTCTCCCTCTTTCTCCCTGCACACCTCTGCTCTGTCCCAGTGACTGGGGGAAGGGGTATTGGGAAGACCTTGCCTCAGTGCCTGCTCTCTCCCAGGTTTTACCCCCACTGTGGGCGGGAGATGAATGGAAGGATCATGAAGTACTTTTCTGAGTGAGCCTGAAATCGAGAAAAAGAGAAAGAGAAAGGGAGAGTGACAAAAAGAGAAAGAGACATGGAGAGAGTGGAGATGGAGAAAGTGGAGAGAGAGAGAGAGATGGGCAGTGAGAGTCAAGGAGGTGGCGTGAGAAAAGGACAGAGTGAGAGAGACAGGGAGAGAGAGAGTGAGAAGGACATATGTGGAGGGAGAAGGAGAGTGTATGTACTTGGCGATGGTTTTAGAGTGGGATCTTGCTGTGCATTGCAGCAGTCAGTCAAGAGGCGAGTTTGTCTCTGCACTATGTCCTCCAGCCCAGGGGCTGTGAGTCTGCATGGGAAGGGGGAGAGTGGGAGACACGGAGGAAGTGGGACAGCCAGAGACACGGGGAGGGTTTGATGGGGCTTTGGGGTTGGTGGAGAAAGGAGGTGCTGTTGTCAGAGAGAGATGGAGAGAGGGATAGCATGTGATGCAAAATCTGAGACAGGGTGGAGAAGAGGTATCCACAGGAAGGATAATCAATGAGGCCATTCAGGGGCCAATCCTGAGGATCCTGAACCGGACCAGGATCATTTAATGGGAGAGAGGGAATGATGGGCAGAAAGGACTCCATCTGTGATGCAAACCTTCTGTAAGTCTGGGACTGGGATCTTGCTGTGCATTAAAACAGTCAGAGGCCAGTCAGTCAACCCAGCCTCATTTTCCGATGTGAGAAAGTGAGGACTGCAGATGCTGGAAAGTCAGAGTTACAAAGTGAGGAGCTGGGGAAGCACAGCAGGTCAGCCAGGAGAGTCGATGGTTCAGGCCTGACCTGCTGGGCTTTTCCAGCTCCACACTTTTCCACTCATTTCCCTCTACCCCGGGGAGTGGGGCTCACAGCATGTTGGGGGGCAGCAAATATTTGAGGGGGGCACAGTTGGTGAGGTAGTTATTTGGGAGGGGAGGCATTTGGGGAAGGGGATAAAATTGGGAGGAGAATGAAAATGAGGGGCAAATGTTTTTAGGGGTTTCAAAATTGGGTGAGCACTTTCATGTCTGAAATAAAGAAAACAAGAAAGGGAGGGTGAGAAAAAGAGAGAGAGGTAGAGCGAGTGGGGATGGAGAAGGGGGATGAGAGAAAGAAGGGGCAGAGACAGGCAGTGAGAGGGAGGGTGTGAGAGAAAGGCAGACTGAGAGAAAGTGACAGACAGGGAGAGAGAAGGACAAAGAGAGAAGGCGAAGTCAGACTGAGACAAACAGGCGTTGAAGCATGGACAGACTGAAGGGGTCACACTCAGTATTCCAGTTGGTTCCAGCTCTCTCTCTCTCTCTCAATGGTTTTTCACACTCCCTCTCTCCCATGCTCCTGAGGTTTCCTTCAGCTTGTCTCTCTCTCCCTCTCTCTCTCCCTCTCTCTGGATGGTGAGCTGGTCTCTGTCCCTTGCCATGTTGGTCACCTCAGAAAGTCTCCAGAAAATTCAAGAGATCAGTCTGCAGGTGATCCCTGGTTTTGTTCATTTCTGGATGGTTTCCCAGAACTTTCTATACTTCTGCCCAATTCGGAGAATCAGTTCATAGTTTGAAGCGTTGCTAATCATTTGGATGGCTTGTTCCTGTTAGTTTCTTTGTGTAGCAGGACCCGGTACCTTCCTGTTTGGGTCCTCCTTTGTTTGGTGGAGACGTTATTAGGGATATGTCTGCCCAGGGGAACTGTTGCCTTTGACATTATGCTGATGGGATAACCATCTGGCTGCTGTCTGGCTTTTCTGATTTGTCAGTATAACATGTCCAATATACCCAGCATCTCTTAGCTGTCTACCTGTGTTTTAGCAAGGAGGCCGCAACATTTCACCCATTCCCCCTCCCCCACCCAGTCTTTTGAATAGAAAGAAGCTTATACAATGAATTACAAACCTAATTTTAAAAGCTGGTTATGTTTGTTGTCAGAGTAGCCTGCTATTTGAGCGAAAACCATTTTGTACTTTGGTCAAACCGATTGTCATCTGGCTGATAAGTGATATCATAGAATCCCTACAGAGCAGAAACAGGCCCTTCAGCCCATCGAGTCCACAATGACCCTCTGAAGAGAATCCAACTCAGATCTATCCCCTGATGATATCCCTGAAACCCTACATTTCCCATGGCTATTCCAGCTCACCGGAATATCCCTCGACACTACGGGCAATCTGTCCAAAATGCCCACCATTGAACAGTGGGAGAAAACCCATACTGATGCAGGGAGAATGTACAAACTCCACACAGACAGTCGCTCAGGAGTGGAATCAAACCCAGGTCTCTCGCGCTGTGAGGTAACAGTGCTAACCACTGAGCGACTGTGGCTCTCCTAACTGTTTTGAAACAAAACATATTCTGTTCTGAGAATCCATACAGAATTGTGATGCAAAGTCAACATCCGGTGAGCAGAATAAATGCAAGTGAATGAGACCTGCTGGCTCAAACTCCAGGAATTCCTTCCCGAAGGACATTGTGAGTCCACCACCTGCAACAGTTCAAGGAGGCAGCTCACAACCAAAACCAGCTCCCGAGCAGCTCCGGACAGGCAATCAATACTGGGCCCAGCCAGGAACACTCAAACACTGCAAATGAATGAAACTAAGGTGATCACCCGGGGAGTTCCATCTACCTTCCAGCCCCTGGGGGCAGTGTCCAGGCATTATTCACCATGATCAGACCCATCTGTTACAGACTGCAATCCTCACCACCGGTGTCCCGAGATATATCAAGGTGAGTGTGGTTCGGACCACAGCCGATGTGAGAGGAGCCGAATTCGTTAATGACAGGCGGTGGGAATGCCATGGTCTGGCCTGTTCCTTCACACAAGAGGTTAGTGAGTAAAATTAGGGCGCACGGTATTGGGGGCAAAGTACTAGATTGGATAGAGAATTGGTTGGCTAATAGGAAACAAAGGGTAGTGATTAACGGCTCCATTTTGGAATGGCAGGCAGTGACCAGTGGGGTACCGCAGGGATCGTGCTGGGACCGCAGCTTTTTACAATATATGTAAATGATATAGAAGATGGTATCAGCAATAACATTAGCAAATTTGCTGATGATACAAAGCTGGGTGGTAGGGTGAAATGTGATGAGGATGTTAGGAGATTACAGGGTGACCTGGACAAGTTAGGTGAGTGGGCAGATGCCATTTAGGACAGAGATGAGGAGAAACTCCTTCACCCAGAGAGTGGTGGCTGTGTGGAATCCTCTGCCCCAGAGGGCAGTGGAGGCCCAGTCTCTGGATTCATTTCAGAAAGAATTGGATAGAGCTCTTAAAGATAGTGGAGCCAAGGGGTATGGAGATAAGGCTGGAACAGGATACTGATTGGGAATGATCAGCCATGATCATATTGAATGGCGGTGCAGGCTCGAAGGGCTGAATGGCCTACTCCTGCATCTATTGTCTATTGTCTATTGTCTATTGTCTATTTACGTAAGTGTGGTCCCTGTCAATGTCCCCTCTATCTCCACAGCATGTGGGAGGGAACCATGATAACCCATCCAAGTACCTTTTTTAATGTAATTCCGATACTTTCGACTTCAAAGATCCCCATCCTAACATTGTCACTGGGGATAATTGGAATCCCTCGCACCAAGCCCAGTGCCCCACCGAAAGTGTCCTTGCAGCTGTCATTAACCCAGCCCTTGATGAGCTGCTGTAACTGACAGTGAAGACATGTTAGTGTGGGTGTTCTCCTGGAACAAATATTTACGCTGTTTGTCACTAATCCGGGATGGGACTTCTCTCGAGCATGAAGGATCGCTGCCTTCATTTCATCATGGATGCCCCTCCCTCACTGTTGTCCCTCAGCGAGGGCTGAATGGCCTGGTGGACAAAGTCATGTGGTGATTAATTTAGTTTGTTTGTCAGCATCCAGTCCGTGTATGACAGACTGTCGGTCTATCTCATCCAAACATGTATCTGGGTTTGTGACAGGATCAAACAGAGTGGCCTTTTTAGTGCTGCCCACCAGCTGGGTGCCTGGAATGGCTGTTGTGTACAGAGTGAGACCATAAGCTGCTTTACACTGGGTAACCACAGGATTCATGGAATCTGGGTCCTTCTGTGGGTCAGCGCTGGGGGCAAAAGGTTCAGTTACCTGGGAGACAGGCAGTGGGAGTCCCCATCTGTGAGCGGGTGTGGATGTGTCAGTGTGGGGTCTGTCATTATCTCCCTGGGGAGGTAGTACACCAAAGGCACACATTATCCCATTCTGGGAGGGTTCCTAGTTCCCTAGGGATTGTATTTGCTCCTGACACCCCCTACTGGAGCCTGATGTGTGTTGCTCCGTGTTGCAGGTGTACAGGACCCATGCAGCTGCTTGGAGCTCATACACTGTCCTTCCAGATTGTCAATGTAACCTGAGGCTGCCTCCCCATCCCCAGAGACCCTCCTTTCACTGGATTGGGCTCTTCCCAATTGGAACTGGAGTAGTCCCATGTGGGTGAGATTTTCCTACAACCTTCTGTCCTGCTCATTGTGTAGGAGAGCTAGCTCTGTCACAGCCTGTAGTTTTCCCTGGGGTGACCGGATCCCAGCTGCCTTATCCCAGCCGGTGGTCCTCCAGGCTATCGGCAGTGGAGTGAGCTTTCCAGCTTCCCTCCCCAGTTCTCTATGGGCTTCTCACCACAGCTCCTGTACCAGGACTCCTTCACTGCAAGGCCAGGCTGGCTTCCTGTGAAATTCTGCAGGACTGTTTCACATTTGTACCGGCTCGTGTTCGTGTTGCTTTGGCTGTTTCTGTATTATGGGACACCTGGATATGTTCATAGAGTCATAGAGTTCTACAGCATGGAGACAGGCCCTTTGGCCCAAACTGGTCCATCTACACTAACCCCGTTTCCCTGCACTTGACCCATATCCTTCCAATACGTTCCTCTCCATGTATTTGTCCAAGTGCATTTTAAATGTTCTTAAATGTATCCTCCTCGACCACTTGCACTGGTAGTTCATTCCGTATGTGTACCACCCTCTGGGTAAAAGCATTGTCCCTCAGGTTCCCTTTTAATCTTCCCCTTTCTCCTTAAACTGTTGCCCTTTCATCCTTGATTCCCCAAGCCTTGGATAAAGACTGAGTGCATTCACCCTATCCATGCCTCCCATGATCTTATACACCTCTATAAGGACACCCCCTCAGTCTCCTACACACTAAAGAAAATGTCCTTGCTTGTCCAACCTCTCTCTTTATCTGTCTAGTTGAGTTCTGGCAACATCCTTGTAACTTTCTTCTGCACTCTTTCCAGTTTAATAACATCCTTCCTATAGCAAGGTGGGTAAAACTGAACACAATACTCCAAGTGCGGCCTCACCAACATCCTGCACAACTACAAAAGAACTTCCCAACTTCGATATTCCATGCCCTGACTGGTGAAGGGCCCAGTGTGCCAAAAGCCTTCTTCACTGCCCTGTCTAGCTGAGTTCAGAGAGCCGTGCTCCTGGAATCCAAGATCCCTCTATTCCACTACACTCCTTCAGGCCCTACCATTCCCCATGAAACCCCAGTCTTGATGTGACTTTCCAAAATGCTAGATCTCGCACTTGTCTGTATTAAACTCCATTTGCCATTTCTCATCCCAATTCCCCAGCTGATCAAGGCCCTGTTGCAAATGCTGAGAACCTTCCTCACTTATTTTAGTGTAATCTGCAAACTTTCTAATCATGCCTTAATCATCCTCATCCAAATCATTGATATAGATAACAAACAGCAATGGGCCTAGCACTGACCAGTTCAGCGGCACAATGGCTCAGTGGTTAGCACTGCTGCCTCACAGCACTGTGGATCTGGGTTCAATTCCAACCTCACAGGATGCTCTGTGGGGGTTAGATCCTGTTAGGGTTAGATGTCCTACAGTATGGAAACAGGCCATTTGGCCCAACAAACCACACCGACCTGCTGAAGAGTAACCCACCCAGAGCCATTCTCCCTACCCAACATTTACCCTTAACAAATGCACCGAGCAATATGGGCAATTTAGCCTGGCCAATTCATCTGACCTGCACATCTTTGGAATGGGGAGAAAACCGGAGCACCCAAAGGAAACCCACACAGACACAGGGAGAATGTGCAAACTCCACACAGTCACCCGAGGCTGGAGTCGAACCTGGGTACCTGGCGCTGTGAGGCAGCAGTGCCAACCACTGAGCCACCATGCCACACCAACTGAGTTTGTACGTTCTCCCCATGTCTGCGTGGATTTCCTCTGGGTGCACCGGTTTCTTCCCACAATCCAAAGATGTGCAGGTCAAGTAAATTGGCAATGCTCAATTGCCTATACTGTTCATGGATGTGTAAGTAAGTTGCATTAGTCAGGGGTAAATGCAGAGTAATAAAGTAGGTGAATGGGTTTGAGTGAAATAATCTTCAGAGGGCAAGTGGACATGTTGGGCCGAAGGGCCTGTTTCCACAGAGGAGGGATTCTATGATTCTATGACCGCTGAGGCACACCACGAGTCACAGGCCTCCAGTCTGACTGTTACCCTCTACTTTCTACCATCAAGCCAATTGTGTACCCATCTTGCCAACGCCCCCTGGATTCCATGCGATCTAACCTTCCAGAGCAAGGTACCATGTGGAACCTTATCAAAGGCCTTCCTGAAATCTGTAGAGTCTAGATGTACTGGCCTGCCCTCGTCAAACTTCCTGATCACTTCAATAAAGAACGCTGACTAATTTGTGAGGCATGGTCTCCCTTGCACAAGGCTTTGCTGACTACTCCCAATCAAATGTTGTATTTCCAAATGCATGTCTATCTAATCTCTCAGTCACTTACTTACCACGGATGTTAGGTTTACTGATCTATAGTTCCCAGGTTTATCTTTGCAGCCATTCTTGAATAAGGGTGCAGCATATGCTGTCCTCCAGTCTTCCGGGACCTCACCCGTGGCTAACGGTGAGGCAAAAAGATCAGCAGGGACCCCACAAGTACTTCCCTCGCCTCTTGAGGTGCTGTTGGATATGTTTGGTCAGGTCCAGGAGATTTATCCACCTTCATACATTCTAATGCATTCAACACATCCTCTCCTGTGAGAGGGACTGTCCCCAAGAGATCATCCCTAACTTGCCCAAGGTCCCAAGCCTTCATCTCCTTCTCCAAGGTCAAATAGAGGGGAAATAACTCCTGGGATTCTGCACACACATGTCCACTTTGGTCCTTGAAGGGTCCTATTTTCTCTCTAGTTATTTTTTTTTTCCTTGGGAGGGGGTGATTGCAGTGCTGGGTAAGGATCAGTCAGGGGGGATATTGCAGTGTTGTGTAGGGATAGAGGGAAATCAGGAGGGCAAAAAGGGGACAGGAGATTGCTTTGGCAAATAGATTTAAGGAGAATCCAAAATGTTTTATAAATCCATATAGGACAAAAGGGTTACCAGGGAGAGAATAGGGCCCCTCAATGATCAAGACAGCCTGCACGTGTAGCTGCAGGAGATGGGGGAGATACTGAACAAGTATTTCCTGTAGAGAAGGACATGGAAGATATCGAATAGAATGATGGTTTGAGAAGTAGCATTGGGAAATACATGATGTCATCTTGCAAAATGTCCACATTACAGAGGAGGAGGTGCTGGATGTCTTGAAATGGTTAAAGGTGGATAAATCCCCAGGACCTTATCAGGTGTAATCTTGATCTCTGTGGGAAGCTAGAGAAGTGATTGCTGGGCCTCTTACTGAGATATTTGTATCATCGATATTGACAGGTGAGATGCCAGAAGAGTGGAGGTTGGGCTAACATGGTATCACTGTTTAGGAAGGCTGGTATGGACAAGCCAGGGAACTACAGACTGGTTCACCTGTCGTCAGTCGTGGGCACGTTGAGAGACGGATACATGAGGGACAGGAATTAAATGTGTTTACAAAGGCAATGTCTAATTGGGGATAGTCAGCATTGCTTTGTACGTGGGGAATCATGTCTCAAGATATTGAGTTTTTTGAAGAAGTAACAAAAGGATTGATGAGGGCAGAGCGGTGGATGTGAGAGACATGGACTTCAGTAAGGTGTTCGAAATGTTTCCACATGGGAGATTGGAGAGCAAGGATAGATCTCACCGAATACAGGGAAAACCAGCCATTTGGATACAGAACTGGCACGAAGGTAGAAGACAGAGGGTGGTTGTGGAGGGTGTTTTTTTCAGACTGGAGACCTGTGACCAGTGGAGTGCCACAAGGATCGGTGCTGTCTCCACTACTTTCATTAATTATATAAATGATTTGGATGTGAACACAGCAGGTATAGTTAGTAAGTTTGCAGATGACACCAAAATTGGAGGGGTAGTGGACAGTGAAGAATGTTACTTCACATTACAATGGGATGGTGAACTGATGGGCCAATGGGCTGAGGGGTGACAGATGGAGTTTAATTTAGGTAAATGGGAGGTGCTACATTTTGGGAAAGCAACTCTTCGCAGGACTGATCCACTTAATGTTAATGTCCCAGGGAGTGTTTCTGAACAAAGAGACCTTGGAGTGCAGGTTCATTGTTCCTTGAAAGGAGAATTGTAGGTTGATAGGATAGTGAAGAAGGAGTTTGGTATGCTTGTGTTTAATAATCAGTGCATTGGGTAGAGGAGTTGGGAGGTCATGTTGTGGCTGTACAGGACATTGGATAAGCCAGTTTTGGAATATTGCGTGCAATTCTAGTCTCCTCCCTATCGGAATGATGTGTAAATTGAAAGGGTTCAGAAAAGATTTGCAAAGACGCTGACAGGATTGGAGGATTTGAGCTAAAGAGAGAGGTTAAATGGGCTGGGCATGTTTACCCTGGAATGTCTGAGGCCGAGGGGTAATCCATATGGAGGTTTATAAAGCCATGAGAGGCATGGTTAGGTTTAACAGACAACGTCGTTTCCCTGGGGTGGGGTAGTCCAGAACTGGAGGGCCTAGGTTCAGGATGAGAGGGGAAAGATATAAAAGGAACGTAAGGGACAACATTTTGATGTGGAGGGTGTTGCGTGTATGGAATGACCTGCCAGATGAAGTGGTGGAGGCTGGAACAATTACTGCATTTAAAAGGCATCTGGATGGGTATACGAACAGGAAGGGTTGAGAGGGACTAGGGCCAAGGGCTGGCAAATGTGATGAGATTATGTTAGGATATGTGGGTGGTCTGGATGAGTTGGACCGAAGGCCCTGTTTCTGTGCTGTACATCTCTCTGACTGTAAATGTTTTGCACTGTCCATTACCAGCCATACACTTCACTGTTTCCCCTGTTTACCTTGGTCAGTTCCTCTCTCAAAAACATGTCAATGGCTTTGGTTGTGATTGTAGGGTGTGCTTTATGGTCACTTTAACAATCCATCATCTTGCTGAATTCCACTACACTACAATTTCCCAGAGGATATCTCAGTGGGACATTACTCCTTCCCACAGCGTCATCACCCAACGGTCGATCTGAGATCGTCACCTCCCTGGCCGTTTGCACAATGTGTTATTCAAAGAAACACTGACACAAACATCCAAAGAGGAGTTCGGAGAACATCACTTTTGCCGATGTGACTGTCCCAGATTATACAAAGACTGAAGTCTCCCAGAATTATCACAGTGCCTTTGCAGTACACAGGAATACATTGGAATGTGGAACAGGTTTGAGCAATGAAATGCTGTTAAGTTACCTAAAAACTGTTCTCTTGCTTGTGTTTTTGACACGTGTTACCCAGAATCTGCATTCAGACTGATTCAGCTTCGTCATCTGATGCCAAATGCTTTTCTGTAATGCCTTTGTTACCCATTACTGTCAGGGTTACCCATCCTGCACTCCCTGAGACCCCTCAAGGAGGTGTCCAATAAAATATTTGTGTTCCACCTTTTGTTCACCCTGTCACCACTAAATCTCATTTATCTCTGTGCCCCAGTCCATCCACCTTATTGCAGAAACTTTATCCAGTCCAAAAAAGAACATTACGATTGACTCTTTCCACAATTTCTTGTCACAGTCCAATTCACTGATGTACAGTTTCAGTTAAACTCTGTCTCTTCCTGTTCCTTTCTGCTTGTCTTCATCTACATTGCCATTTCTGTTTGGATTTGGAAAGCTCCTTTCACCTGAACCCTGGCCCTGCATCCTCTCTGTCAGTTTAAAGTCCTGTCCATAAGCTTACCGACATGGTTGGCCAGGACACTGCTCCCAACAGTGTTGTGTTTAATTCACTCATGGGATGTTGCTGTCTCTGGCTGGCCAGCATCGCATGCCTACCCCGAGCTGCCCTTGAGCTGAGTGCCTTGCTGGATGATTATAGAGATCAGTTTAGAGTCAACCCCATCGCTCTGGGTCTGGATCATATGTCGACCAGACCCGCTGCCTTTAATAGATTTCCTTCCTAAAAGGATATTCAGCAGTTAGATGGGTTATACTGGACACCGGCATTAACATCTGGATGAACAGTCGGGTGAGAATAGCCCGAGGCCATCACCTTTCTCTGAGTACTGATCCCCGTGCACCATGAATCCCAACCCTTTCATTATGACCATTGTGTGATCCTGATACCTTCCTGCACTCTGGTGATATCACTCAGTCTCTCTCCATGTGGTATCCCTCACTGTGTGGGACTAATTGCTGCCTCTGTCAGTGTCTCTCACACTTGCAGCTACTGCAGATCCTGAGCCAATGGAATTCCCCTTTCCAGAGAGACACAGCAGAACAGGCCAGGGATGGAGACAGGGATTTTCCAGATCCCTCACTGCATCAGTCTAACTTCCCATTCTGTCTGTTTCCCTGTCTCCTGTAGTTCATCAGGCTGTTCCTGTCTCAGCCAAATTCCTAACTCCTGTCTCGTCCATAACCACATCAAAGACGCTTGGTCAGCCAGACAGAGATGGAGAGGGAGGTCTGGAGCCTTCAGTAAATCCTGCAGCCGGTAAGATCACTCACAGTAAACAGCTCAGGGAGGAGTTAGTGACCTTCTGTATTCAAATCTGGAAGACAGGACATGGACACAGAGCTAGATAAGGAACAGCAACATTCTAGGCTTCATTCACATCATCTTGTGAGGGACCTGCTTTCACCTCTGCTGGACTGGTCCTCACTGAGACATCTCTCTCTGACTCTCTCTCAGACTCTCTGTTGCTTTTTCTCGATCCCCTCTCTCACTCCCTCACTCTCTATCTCTCACCCTCTCACTCTCATTCTCTCTCTCAGCCCCTCTCTCAACTTCTCTTTCTATCTCTCTTCCCCTCACTCACTCTCTCTCTCACCCACTCATTCACTCTCCACCTCACCCCTCTCTCTCACCTGACTCTCTCTCTCCCCCCCGCGTGCCTCTCACTCACGTCCCTCTCTCTCTAGCTCACCCTGTATCTCTCCCTATTTCGCTCTCCCCCTCTTTCTAACTTTCTCTCTCTCATTCTCCCTCTTGTCCCCTTATCGCACTCTCTCTCTCGATCTCTCAGACTCTGTCTCATTTCTGCCCCCTCACTCACTCACTCACACTTGCACCTCTCTCTGTCTCTTGTTCGCCATCCTCTCGCCTGTCTCTCTTGCTCACACATTGCTCTCCCCATCTCTCACCCTTCAATCTCTCTCTCCACTCTCTCATTTTGTCCCCCATCTCTGCCCCCTCTCTGCCCCCTCTCTCCCCCACTCTCTCTCTCCCCACTCTCTCTCTCTCGCCACTCTCTCTCCCCCGCGCTCTCACCCCTCTCTCCCCCCTCCCCTCACTCTCCCCCTCTCGACCCACTCTCTCGACCCCCCTCTCTCAGTCCTCTTCTCTCGACCCCCTCTCGACCCCCTCTCTCGACCCCTGCACTCGACCCCTTTCTCTCCCGTTCGCTCTCTCTAATCCATCTCTCTCTAACCCCTCTCTCTCCCCTATTTTTCCCCTTCTCTTTACCCTTCTCTTTCTCCTTCTCTTTCCCCTTCTCTCTTCCCTATCTCTCCTTGTACGTCTCCCCAATCTCTCCCAATCTCGCCCCCAATCTCTCCCCTTATCTCTCCCCCTTATCTCTCCCCTTATCTTTCCCCCCTCTCTCTTCCCCTCGCTCTTCCCTCGCTCTTTCTTCCCCCTCTCTCTCTTTCCCCCACCTCTCTGTCCCCCACCTCTCTCACTTACCTCTCTATCTCCCCCACTTCTCTCTCTCACCACCTCTCTCTCCTCTCTCTCCCACTCTCTCTCCCCTCACTCTCTCCCACTCCCTCTGTCCCCCTCTCTCGCCCCCTCGCCCCTTCTCTCTGCACCCTCTCTCTTTATCCTTCTCAATACTCCCGTCTCTCTACCCCTGTCTCTCTACCCCCGTCTCTCTCTCTCTCCTCTCTCTCTCTCCTCTCTCTCTCTCTCCACTCTCTCTCCCCTCTCCATCTTCCCTCTTACCTCTCTCCGTCTCTTCTATCTCCATCTCCCCCTCTCTTCCCTGCTCTTTCCCCCGCTTTCTGTCTTCCCCTCTGTCTTCCGCCTCCCCCTTTCTCCCACCCTTCTCTCCCCACCCTCTCTCGCTCCCCCCTCGCTCTCTCCCTCTCTTTCTCCCTCTCTCTCTTTCCCCATCTCTTGCCGCCTCTCTTGCCTCACTCTCTCACCTTTCTCTTTCTCCCCCTCTCTCTTCCCCTTTCTCTTCCCCTCATCTCCCCACGCTCTCTCTGCCCCCTGTCTCACCCCCTCCCTCTCCCCTCCCTCTCTCCCCCTCCCTCTCTCCCCTTCCTCTCTCCCCCTCTCTCGCCCCCTCTTTCGACCCCCTCACTCTGTCACATCACTCTCCCTCCCTCTCTCACTCCCTCCCTCTTTCACCCCCTCTCTCCCCCTTCTCTCTCCCTCTCTCTCTCCCCCGCCTCTCCCCTCCCTGTCTCTCTTCCCCCTCTCTATCTCTCTCTACCGCCTGTCTCTCTTCCCTCTCTCTGCCCACTCTCCCTCTCCTCTCTCTCCTTCTCTCTCCCCTTCCCTCTAACGTCACTCTCAGCGCCTCTCTCAGCACCTCTCTCTCGCACCCCCTCTCTCTATCCCTCTCTCTCTATCTCCCCTCTCTCTCTTCACTAAATCTCTCCCCCACTCTGTTACCTAACTCTCTCCCACTCTCTCTCACTCCCTCCCTCCCTAACCCTCTCCTTCCACCCCACTCTCTCTCCCCCCACTCTCTCCCCACTTCCTCTTCCCACTCACTCCCCCACTCTCTCTCCCTCCACTCTCTCCCCCCACTCTCTCTCCCCCACTCTCTCTCCCCACATACTCTCTCCTCTCTCTCTCCCCTCTCTCTCCCTCCATTCTCTGTCCCCTCTCTCTGTCTCCCTCCCTCTGTCCACCTCACTCTCTCCCCCTCGGTCTCTTCTCTCTCTCCCCCCGAATCTCCCCTCTCTGTCTCCTACTCTCCCGCCTGTAACCCCTCTCTCCTCTCCCCTTCTCTCCCCCTCCCTCTCCCATCTCTCTCTAACCACTCTCTCTACCTCCATCTCTCTTTACCCTGCTCACCCTCTTTCTCTACCCCTCAAACTCTCTCTCCCCCCTCGCTCTTCACTAACTCTGTCGCCTAAATCTCTCGCCTCTCTCTCTCTCTCTCTCTCTCCGTCTCTCACTCCCTACCTCCCTCACCCTCTCACTGTCCTCTATCTCTCACCCCACTCTCACCCTCTTTCTGTCCCCCTCTCTCCACCTCCCTCGCCCCCTTTCTTTCCTTACAACTCTCTCTCCCTGTCTCTCCCCTTTCCCCGTCGCTCTCATCGTCTCTCTCCTGTTCTCTCTCCCCCTCCCTCTCCCCCTCTCTCTCCACCTCTCACTCCTCCACTCTCTCCCCCCACTCTCTCTCCCCCACTCTCTCTCCCCTCTCTCTCTCTCCTCTCTCTGTCCCTCTCTCTCTGTCTCCCTCCCTCTGTCCGCCTCACTCTCTCCCCCCCGACTCTCCCCTCTCTCTCCCTTACTCTCCCGCCTGTAACCCCTCTCTCCTCTCCTCTTCTCTCCCCCTCCCTCTCCCCTCTCTCTCTAACTACTCTCTCATCCCTTCTCTCTACCCCCATCTCTCTTTACCCTGCTCACCCTCTCTCTCTACCCCTCAAAATCTCTCTCTCCCCCCTCGCTCTTCACTAACTCTGTCGCCGAAATCTCTCGCCTCTCTCTCTCTCTCTCCGTCTCTCACTCTCTACCTCTCTCACCCTCTCACTCTCCACTCTCTCTCCCCCCACTCTCACCCTCTTTCTGTCCCCCTCTCTCCACCTCCCTCACCCCCTTTCTCTCCATACTACTCTCTCTCCCTGTCTCTCACCCTCTCCCCGTCGCTCTCATCGTCTCTCTCCCCTTCTCTCTCCCTCTCCATCTCCCCCTCTCTCTCCGCCTCTCACTCCCCCACTGTCTTCCTCCGCTCTCACCCCCTCTCTGTCGGCCTCTCTCCCCCTCCCTCGCAACTTCCTCTCCCTCCCCCTCTCTTGCCCCGTCACTCTCCCCCTCTCACTCTCTTCTCTCTCTCCCCTACTCTCTCCCCATCTCTCTCCCCTCTCTCTCACCCCACTCTCACCCCCTTTCTGTCCCCCCTCTCTCTCCCCCCCTCTCTCCCCCCATGTCTGCCCCCTCTCTCTCACCCCCGGCTCTCTCACCCCGCTCTCTCACCACCCTCCCACCCCTCTCTCTCCCTCACTCTCTCCCCCTCCATCTCTCCCGTGCACGTTCCTCTCCATTCCCCCCTCTCGCCCTGTCTTTCCCCCTCCCTCTCCTCTCTCTCTTTCCCCTCTCTCTCCGCATCTCTCTATCCCCACTCTCTCCCCCCACTCTCGCCCCCTCTCTCGCCCCCTTTCTCTCTCCCCCTCTCACCCCCTGTCTCTCCCCCCTCTCCCCGTCGCTCTATCCATTTCTCTCCCCTCTCCCCCCTCTTTCCCCCTCTCTCTCACCCCCGGCTCTTTCACCCCTGCTCTCTCACCACCCTCACCCCCCCTCTCTCCCTCTCTCTCTCCCCCTCCTTCTCTCCCCCTCTCTCTCTCCCTCTCACTCTCCCGCTCTCTCTTCCCCCCTTTTTCTCCCCACTCCTTCTCTCTTCCCCCTCTCTCCCCTCTCTCGCCCCCCTCTCTCACCCCCCACTCTCGCCCCCTCTCTCGCCCCCTTTCTCTCTCCCCCTCTCACCCCCTGTGTCTCCCCCCTCTCCCCGTCGCTCTACCCATTTCTCTCCCCTCTCCCCCCTCTTTCCCCCTCTCTCCCCCTCTCTCGCCCACCACTCTCTCCCCCCTCTCTCTATCACCCAGCTGTCTTAGTACCGCCCTCCCTCCCCCTCTCTCTCACCTCCCTCTCTCCCCCTCTCTTTCTCTCTCTCGTCCTTTCTCTCCCCCTCTATCGCTCCCTCTCTCTCTCTCCCTCTCACTCTCCCGCGCTCTCTTCCGCCTTTCTCTCCACACTCTCTCTTCCCCCTATCTCCCCTGTCTCTCTCCACTCTCTCTCCCTGATCTCTCTTCCCCCTATTTCTCCCCACTCTCTCCCCTCCTCACCCCCGGTCTTGCCCCCTCTCTAGCCAACCTCTCTCGCCCCCTCTCTTGCCCCCTCTCTCGCCCCCCCTCTCTCTCTCCCCTCTCTCTAGCCTCTCTCTCTCGCATCCTCTAACTCCAGCCTCTCTCCTTTCTCTCACCCCCTCTCGTCCCCCCTCGCCCGCATCTCTCACCCCCTCTCGTGCTCCTCTCTCCCCTTTCTCTCCCTCTCACTCTCGCCATCTCTTTCCCCATCACTCTCCCCATCTCTCTCCCCTCTCTCTTTTGCCACTCTCTCACCCCCTTTCTGTCCCCCCTCTCCACCTCCCTCGCCCCCTTCATCTCCCTCCTCCTGTCTCTCTCCTCGTGTCTCTCCCCCTCTCCCTGTCGCTCTCCCCGTCTCTCTCCCCCTCTCTCTCCCCCCTCTCTCCCCCTCTCTCTCCCCTCTCGTTCCCCCCTCTCTTCACCTCTCTCTCCCCCTCTCTCTCATTCCCCGCTCTCTCTCACCTCCGCCCTCTCATTCCCGCTCTCTCGCCCCCTCTCCCCCCTCTCCCCCTCTCTCCCCCCCGCTCTCTGCCTCCTCTCTCATTCCCCGCTCTTTCGCCCCCACTCGCTCACCCACCCCCGCTCTCTCGCCCCCTCTCTCCCCTCTCCCCCTCTCTCTCCCCCTCTATCTCTCCCCCTCTCTCTCCCTCTCACTCTCCCGCTCACTCTTCCTCTTTTCTCTCCACACTGTCTCTCTCTACCCCCTCTCTCTCCACCTCTCTCTCCCCCTTCTCCCCCTCTCTCACCCCCCTCTCTCACTCCCCTGTCTCGCTCCCTCTCTCTCACCCACCTGTCTCGCTCCACTCTCTCGCCACCCACTCTCGCCCTCTCTCTTGTCCCTTCTCTCGACGTCTCTCGCTCTCCCCGTCTCTCCACCCTCTCTCTATCCCCTCCCTCTCCCCCTCACTCTACCCCTCTCTTGCATTCTCACTCTCTCCCTCTCTCTCTCCCGCTCTTTCTCCCCTCTCTCTCACCCCATCTCGCCCCCTTCCCCGCTTCTCACACCCTCACTCGTGCGCCCTCTCTCCCCTCTCTCTCCCTCTCACTCTCCCAATCTCTCCCCATCTCTATCCCCATCTCTCTCCCCATCCCTCTCCCCTCGTTCTCCCCGCGCTCTGTCTCCCCACTCTCACCCCCTTTCTGTCCCCCTCTCTTCAACTCCCTCGCCCCTTCCTCCCCATCCCCCTCTCTCCCCGTCTCCCCCCTCTTTCCCGTCACTCTGCCTGTCTCCCCGTCTCCCCCTCTCTCTCCCCTTCTCTCTCTCCCTCTCTCTCTCTCTCCCACCCATTCCGTCCCCTCTCTCTCTCCCTCTCTCTCTCACCCTCCTCACTCACCCCAACACTCTCCCCATCTCTCTTCCCCCACTTTCTCCCCTCGCTCTCTACCCCCTCTCGCCCGCCCTCTCTCCCCTCTCTCTCCCTCCCTCTCTCTCCCCTTCTCTCTCGCCTCTCCCTCTCACCGTCTCTCTCCTTCTCACTCCCCCTCTCCCTTGCCCCTTCTCCCTTGCCTCCTCTCCTTCCCATTTTCGCCCTCCGTCTCTCGCCCCTATCTCTCTGCCCCTCTCTCTGTCACCTCACTCTCCCTCCCTCACTCACTTCCTCCTTCTCCCCTTCTCTTCCCCCTCTCTGTCTCTCTTCCCCCCCTCTGTCTCTCTCTACCGCCTCTCTCTCTTCCCCCTCTTGCCCCCCCCCTCCCCTTATGTCTATCGTCTCTCTCAGCCCCTCTCTCGGCACCTCTCTCTCGCACCCCATCTCGCTTCCCCTAACTCTCTCTCTCTCTCCCCTCTCTCTCCACTAACTCTCTCCCCTACTCTGTCACCCACTCTCTCTCCCCTCCTTCTCTCCCCCTCTCTCTCTTCCCCTCTCTCTCTCCCTCCACTCCCTGTCCCACTCTCTCTTCCCCACTCTCTCTCCCCTCTCTCTCACTCCCTCCCTCCCTAACCCGCTCCCTCCTCCACTCTCTCTCCCCTCTCTCTCTCCCCCCTCTCTCCAACCCCTCTCTCTCTCCTCTATCTCCCTCTCTCTCTCTCTCGATTTTCTCTCCCCTCCCTCTGTCCCCCTCCCTCTGGCCCTCTCCCTTTGTCCCTCACTCTATCCTCTGTCTCTCCACCCCGAAACTCCCTTCTCTCTACCCCACTCTCCCCCTCTCTCTCTCCCCTATCTCTCTCCCCCTCTCTCTCCCACCATTCTCTGTCCCCATCCCTCTGTCCCCCTTCGTCTGGCCTTCTCCCTCTGTCCCCCACTCTCTCCTTCTCTCTCCCCCCGACTCTCCCCTCTCTCTCCCCCACTCTCCCCCCTCTAACTCCTCTCTCCCCTCCCCTTCTGTCCACCCTCCCTCTTCTCCTCTCTCCCTCCCTCACTCTCACCCCACTCTCTCCCAGCACTCTCTCTCCCCTCCCTCTCTCCCCCACTCTTTCTCTCCTCTCTCTCCCCCACTCTCCCCCACTCTCCCTCTCCCCCTCCCTCTCCCCTTTCTCTACCCCACTCTCCCCCACTCTCCCTCTCCCCCCTATCTCTCTCTCGATTCTCTGTCCCCCTCCCTCTGGCCCCTCCCTCTGTCCCCCACTCTCTCCTCTCTCTTTCCACCCCGACACTCCCCTCTCTCTTCTCCAATTCTTCCTCTCTCTCCCCTCTCTCTCCCCCTCTCTCTCCCTCCATTCTCAGTCCCCCTCCCTCTGGCCACCTCCCTCTGTCCCCCTCTCTCTCTCCTTCTCTCTCCCCCGACTCTCCCCCTCTCTCCCCCACTCCCCCTCTATCCCCTCTCTCCCCTCCCCTGCTTTCCACCCTCCCTATCTTCCTCTCTCCCTCCCCCAATCTCACCCCCACTCTCCCCGCACTGTTTCTCCCCACTCTCTCCCCACTCTCCCCCTCACTCTCTCCCCACACTCTCTCTACCCTCCTTCTCTCCCCCTCCCTCTCTCCCCCTCTGTCTCTCCCTCCACTCTCTGTCCACCTCCCTCTTCCACATCCCTCTGTCGGCCTCTCTCTCCTCTCTCTCCCCCAACTCTCCCCTCTCTCTCCCCCACTCTCACCCTCCCTCCCTCTTCCCTCTCTCTACCCCATTCTATCACCTCCTCTCTCTATCCCCTCTCTTCTCACTCTCTCTTCCCCCACTCTCTCCCCTCTTTCTCTCCTCTCTCTGTCCACCGCTCTCACCCTCTTTCTGTCCCCCCTCTCTCACACACCCACGCACCTTCCTCTCCCTCCCCCTCTCTCGCCTCATCACTCTCCCCCTCTCACTCTCCTCTCTCTCTCCCCCACTCTCTCGCCATCTCTCTCCCCTCTCTCTCCCCCCGCTCTCACCCTCTTTCTGTCCCCCCACTCTCACCCTCCCTCGCAACTTCCTCTCCCTACCCCTCTCTCTCCCCGTCTCTCCCGCTCTCCCTGTCGATCTCCCCGTCTCTCTCCCCTCTCTCTCCCCTCTCTCTCCCCCACTCTCCCCCCTCTAACTCCTCTCTCCCCTCCCCTTCTCTCCACCCTCCCTCTCCTCCTCTCTCCCTCCCACACTCTCCCCGCGCTGTTTCTCCCCACTCTCTCTCCCCACTCTCTCCCTCACTCTCTCCACACACTCTCTCCCCCTCTGTCTCTCCCTCCACTCTCTGTCCACCTCCCTCTTCCACATCCCTCTGTCCACCTCTCTCCCCTCTCTCTCCCCCATTCTCACCCTCTCTCCCTCTCCCCCTCCCTCTCCCCTCTCTGTACCCCACTCTCTCACCTCCTCTTTCTATGCCGTCTCTCTCTACCCCTCAAATTCTCTCTCCCCCTCTCGCTCTTCACTATTTCTGTCGCCTAAATCTCTCCCCTCTCTCTCCCTCTCACACTCCCTCCCTCTCTCACCCTCTCACTCTCCCCTCTCTCTCCCCGCGCTCTCTTCCCCTCTCTGTCCCCCTCTCTCCACCTCCCTCGCCCCTTCCTCTACCTCCCCCTCTCTCTCCCCCTCTCCCCCTTCCTCTCTCTCCCCCTCTGACTCCCCCTCCCTCTCCCCCCTCCCTTTCCCCCACTCTTCTCCAACACTCCCCCCATCTCTCTCCCCACTCTCTCGCCCCATCTTGCCCACTCTCTCCCCGTCCATCTCCCCGTCACTCCCCCTCTCTCTCCATCCATCTCCCACCCTCGCCTCTCTGTTCCCACTCTCTCTTCCCCCACTCTCTCCCCTCTTTCTCCCCTCTCTGTCCCCCGCTCTCACCCTCTTTCTGTCCCCCCTCTCTCACACACCCACGCACCTTCCTCTCCCTCCCCCTCTCTCGCCTCATCACTCTCCCCCTCTCACTCTCCTCTCTCTCTCCCCCACTCTCTCGCCATCTCTCTCCCCTCTCTCTCCCCCCGCTCTCACCCTCTTTCTGTCCCCCCACTCTCACCCTCCCTCACAACTTCCTCTCCCGACCCCTCTCTCTCCCCGTCTCTCCCGCTCTCCCTGTCGATCTCCCCGTCTCTCTCCCCTCTCTCTCCCCTCTCTCTCCCCCACTCTCCCCCCTCTAACTCCACTCTCCCCTCCCCTTCTCTCCACCCTCCCTCTCCTCCTCTCTCCCTCCCCACTCTCTCTCCGCACTGTTTCTCCCCACTCTCTCTCCCCCCTCTCTCCCTCACTCTCTCCCCCTCACTCTCTCCCCCCTCTCTTCCCCCCCTCTCGCCTCTCCTTCTCACCTCTCTCTATCACCCTTTCTCTCTCCTCCCACTCTTTCCCCTCTCTCTAACCCATCTCTCTCCCCACCTCTCTTGCCCCCCTCTCTCTCCTCTCTCTCTCACCCCCTCTCTCTCCTCCATTCTCTCCCCCACTCTCTCTGCCCCACACTCTGTCCCCCTCTCTCTCCCACTCTCTCTCTCCCCTACTCTCTACCCCTCTCTATCCCCCTCTCTCCAGCCCTCTCTCTCCTCTTCTCTCCCCCCAGTCTCTCCACATCTCTCTCCCCCGTCTCTCTACTCTCCTCTCTCTTCCCCCTGTCTTTCCCTCCCTCTGTGTCTCTCCCCTCTCTCTCTACCCTCTCTTGCGATCCCTCTCCCCTCTCCAACTCCCCTTTCCATCTCCCCTCTCCCAATCTCCCCTCTCTTCCCTTCTCCCCCTCCCCTGTCACCCCCCTCTCCCCCACTTTCTCCCCACTCTCTCTCTCTCCCCATGCTCACCCCTCTCTACCCCCTCTCCCCCTCTCTCCCCTCACCCCCTCCACTCTCTCGACCCCTCCCCTGCCCCCCTCTCTCGCCCACCTCCCTCGATCCCATCCCTCTGCCCCCTCCCTCTGCCCCCTCTCTACTCCCCTCTCCCTGCCCCCTCTCTCTGCCGCTCTCTCTACCCCCCTCACTCTGTCCAGCTCATTCTCTCTCCCTCTCACTCCCCCTCTCCCCCTCTCTCTCCCTCGCCCCTCCTTCTCCCCCGCTCTCCCACTTGCTCTCTACCCCCTCTCTCTCTTCCCCTTCTCTCTCCGCCCTCTCTCTCCACACCTCTCTCTCTATCCCATCTCTCCTCCCCCCCTCCCTATCCCCCTCACTCCCTCTCTCTCTACCCCTCACTCTCTCTCCCCCAAACTCTCTCTTCATTAACACTCTCACCCAATTCTGTCACCGAACTCTCTCCCCCCTCTCTCCCCCTCTCTGTCCCCCCTCTCTCTGTCCCCCCTCTCTCTGTCTCCCTCTCTGTCCCTCCTCTCTCTCCGTTCCACTCTCTCTGTCCCCTCTCTGTCCCCCCTCTCTCCGTTCCACTCTCTCTGTCCCCCCTCTCTCTGTGCCCCTTCTTCCTCTGTCCCCATTTCTCTCTGTCCCCCCCCTCTCTGACTCCCCTCTCTCCGTCCCTCCCATCTCTGTCCCCATTCTCTCTGTCCACACCTCTCTCTGTTTCCCTCTCTCTGTCTCCCCACTCTCTCTGTCCTCCCACTCACTGTCCCCCTCTCTCTGTCCACCCTCTCTCTCTTCACCCTCTCTTTACCCCCTCTCTCTCCCCATCTCTCCCCTACCTCGCTCCCCCCACTCTCTTGTCCCCCTCTCTGTCCCCTCACACTCTTTCTCCCCCACTCTCTCTGTCCACCCACTCTCTCTTCCCCCTCTCTTTACCCCCTCTCTCTCCCCATCTCTCCCCTACCTCGCTCCCCCCACTCTCTTGTCCCCCTCTCTCTCTGTCCCCTCACTCTCTGCTCCCCCTCTCTCTGTCCCACCCTCTCTCTGTCCCCACTCTGTCTGTCTGTCCCCTCTGTTCCCCTCTCCCTTTTCTCCTCTGTCTTTCCCCTGGTCTCTTAGCACCCCTCTTTCTGTCCCCCCACTCTCTGCGCCCCCATCTCTCTGTCCCCCCTCTCTCAATGTCACCCCTCCCTCTGTCCCCACTCTCTCTAGGTTCCCCTTCTCTCTGTCCCCCCTCTCTGTACCCCCTGCTCTCTCACCCTCCTCTCTTTCCCCACTCTCTCTCTTTCACCCTCTCCCTCTGTCCCCATTTCTCTGTCCACCCCTCTCACTCTCTCTGCACCCACTCTCTGTCCCCCACTCTCTGCACCCTTCTCTCTATCCCCCTCTCTCTCTTCCCCCTATCTTTACCCCCCTCTCTATCCCCTATCACTCCACCCTCTCTCTCCCCCACTCTCTTGTCCCCCTCTCTCTCTGTCCCCCCTCTCTCTCTGACCCCATCACTCTCTGTCCCCCGCTCTCTCTGTCCTCTCTCTCTCTCTCTGTCCCCCTCTCTCTCTGTCCCCCCCGTTCCCCCTCCCTCCCCCTCTGCCGCTCTCTCTCTGTGACCCCCACTATCTCTGTCCCCCACCTCTCTCTCTGTCTCTCCCGCTGTCTGTCCCCCTCTCTCGGTCCCCTCTCTCTCTCTGCCTCTCCTTCTCTCTGTCCCCCCGCTCTCAGTCCGCCCCCTCTATCCCCCTCTCTCTTTCCCCCTCTCTCTATCCCCTCTCTCTCTCCGTCCCCCCTCTCTGTCCCCGTCTCTCTCTTCCCCCCTCTGCCACCTCTCCCTCTGTGTCTCCCCTCTCTCAATCCCCCCTGCTCCATCTCTCTGTCCCCCCTCTCTCTCTGTTCGCCCTCTCTGTCCCCCCTCTCTCTGTCCCACCCTCTCTCTGTCCCCCCCTCTCTCTGTCCCACCCTCTCTCTGTCCCCACTCTCTCTGTCCGACCCCTCTGTCCCCCTCTCTCTTTCCTCTTCTTTCTTTTCTCTGCTCTCTCTGCCCACACTTTCTGTCCCCCCTTTCTCTTTGCCCCCGTCTCTCTGTCCCCCTCTCTCAATGTCCTCCTCTCACTTTCCCCACTCTCTCTCTGTACCCCCCGGTATGTCACCCTCCTCTCTGTCCCCACTGTCTCCGTCACCCTCTCACTCTGTCCCTCCCTCTCCCTCTGTCCCCATCTCTCTGTTCACCCCTCTCTCTCTGTACCCCTCTCTCTGTTGCCCTCTCTCTGTCCCCCTCTTTTTTTTCCCCTCTCTCTGCACCCCTCTATTTGTCCCCCCCTCTCTCTTCCCCCTCTCTCCACCTCCCTCTCTCCCCATCACTCCGCCCTCTCTCTCCCCCCACTCTCTTGTCCCCCACTCTCTTGTCCCCTCTCTCTCTGTCCCCCTTTCACTTTGACCCCCTTCTCTCTCTCTCTGACCACCCCCTCTGTCCCTTTTCTCTCTGTCCCCCCTCTCTCTGTCCCCTCTTTCTTTGCCCTTCCCTCTCTCGGTACCCCTCTTTCTCTCTCCATTCCCCCTTTCTCTTTCCCCCGTCTCTGTGGCACCCCCACTCTCTGTCCCTACTCTCTCACTGACCCTCTCTCTCTGTCCCCACTCTCTCTGTCACCCCTCTCTCTTCCCCCTCTGACCCCCTCTCTCTCACCCCCTCCCTCTGTTCCCTACCCTCTCTGTCCCCCTTTCTCTGTCCACCCCGTCCCCCCACTCTCTGTCCCTCTCTCTCTGTCCCCCCTCTCTGTTCCCCTCTCTCTGTCACCACTCTCTTTGTCCCCCACTTTCTCTGTCCCCCCATCTCTCTCTCTGTCCCCACTCTGTCTGTCCCCCTCTCTTTACTCCTCTCTCTGTACAACTCTATCTGCCCCCTCTGCTGCCTTCACTTGTGACCCCCGCTCTCTCTGTCCCCCCACCTCTCTCTGTTTCTCCCGCTCTCTATCCTGCTCTCTCGGTTCCCACTCTCTCTGTCCCCTTCTCTCTGTCCCTCTCTCTCTGTCCCCCCTCTCTCCGTCCCCCTGTCCCCCCTCTACTGCGCCCCCGTCTCTCTTTCTCCCCTCTCTTACTGTCCCCACTCTCTCTGCCCCCTCTCTCTGTCCCCCTTGTCCCTGTACCCCCCTCTGTTCCCCCTCTCTCTGTCCCTCTCTCTCTCTCTGTCCCCTCCCTGTCTGCCCCCCCTCTCTCTGTCCCACCCTCTCTCTGTCCCCACTCTCTCTGTCCCACCTCTCTGTACCCCCCGCTCTGTCACACTTCTTTCTGTCCCCACTCTCTCTGTCACCCTCACACTCTGTTCCTCCCTCCCCCTCGGTCCCCATCTATCTGTTCACCCCTCTCTCTCTGTACCCCTCTCTCACAATGTCCCCCTCTCTCTGTCTCCCCCTCTGTAACCCCCGCTCTGTCACCCTTCTCTCTGTCCCCACTCTCTCTGTCACCCTCTGAATCTGTCCCTCCCTCTCCCTCTGTCCCCCTCTCTCTACCCCCCTCTCTCTCCCCTATCACTCCAACCTCTCTCTCCCCTACTCTCTTGTCCCCCACTCTCTTGTCCCCCTCTCTCTCACCCCCTCTCTCTCTGACCGCCCCCTCTCTGTCCGCCCCCTCTCTGTCCCCCTTCTCTCTCTGTCCTCCTCTCTCTGTCCCCACTCTCTCTCTGTCACCCCTCTCTCTTCCCCTCTGCCCACCACTCTCTGACCCCCTCTCCCTCTGTTCCCTCCTCTCTCTGTCCCCTTTTCTCTGACCCCACCGTACCCCCACTCTCTGTCCCCCTCTCTCTGCCCCCTCTCTCTGTCCCCCACTCTCTCTGTCCCCCCTTTCTCTGTCCCCCTCTCTCTCTGTCCCCCCTTTCTCTGTCCCCCCTCTCTCTGTCCCCCCCACCCCGTCTGTCCCCCCTCTGTTCCCCTCTCTCTGTATACCTCTCTCTGCCACCTCTGCTGCCCTTACTCTGTGACCCCCACTCTCTCTATCCCCCCCACCTCTCTCTGTCTCTCCCGCTTTCTGTCCCATCTCTCGGTCCCCTCTCTCTCTGTCCCTACTTCTCTCTATTCCCCCTGCTCTCAGTCCGCCCCCTCTGTCCCCTTCTCTCTTTCCCCCTCTCTCTGTCCCCCCCTCTCCGTCCCCCTGGCCCCACCTCTACTGTGCCCCCGTCTCTCTGTCTCCCCTCTCGTACTGTCCCCACTCTCTCTGCCCCCTCTCTCTGTCCCCTCTCTCTGCCCCACTCCATTTCTGTACCACCTCTCTCTGTCCTCACCCTCTCTCTGTCCCCTCTCTCTGCCCCACCCTCTCTCTGTACCACCTCTCTCTGTCCTCCCACTCTCTCTGTCACCTCTCTCTGTCCCCTCTCTCTGCCCCACTCTCTTTCTGTACAACCTCTCTCTGTCCTCCCTCCCTCTCTGTGCCCTCTCTCTGTCTCCCTCTCCCTCTGCCCCCCTCTCGCTGTCCCCCCTCTCTCTGTCCCCCTTGCTCAGTCCCCGTCTCTGTCCCCCACCTTCTCGGTCCCAGCCCTCTCTATGTTCCCCCCTCTCTGTCTTTCTCTCGGTCCCCTTCTCTCTCAGTCCCCCTCTCTCTCTGTCCCCCCTCACACTGTCTCCCCTCTCTCTGTCCCCCTCTCTCTGTGTCTCCTATCTCACTGTCCCCCCTCTCTCTGTCCTCCCCTCTCTCTGACACGCTCTCTCAGTCCCCCTCTCTCTCTGTCCCCCTCTCTCTGTCCCCCTCTCTCTGACACCCCCTCTCTCTGATCCCCCTCTCTCATTCCCCCTCTCTCTCTGTCCCCCTCTCTCTGACCCCCCTCTCTCCACCCCCCTCTCTCTGACCCCCTCTCTCTCTGCCCCCCTCTCTCTCCACCCCCCTCTCTCTGACCCCCTCTCTCTCTCTGTCCCCCCTCTCTGCCGCCCTCTCTGTCCACCGTTTCTGTACCCATCTCTCTCTCCCCTCTCTCTGTTCCACCCTCCCTGTCACCCCCTTCTCGGTCCCAGCCCTCTCTCTGTCCCTCCCACTCTCTGTCCCCCTCTCTCAGTCCCACTCTCTCTTTGTCCCCCTTCTCTCTGTCCCCTTTCTCTCTCTCTCCCCGCTCTCAGTCAACCCCCTCTGTAAACGGCTCTCTTTACCCCACTCTCTGCCACCCCTCTATCTGTCCCCCCTCTCTCTGTTCCCCCGTCTCTCTGTCCCCTTCACTCTCTGTCCCCACTCTCTCTGTTCCCCCCTCTCTTTGCCCCATCTCCGTCCCTCCCCTCTCTGTCCCCCTCTCTCTGTCTGACCTCTCTCTGAACCCCGCCTCTGTTCCCTCCATCCCGCCTTCTCGGTCCCAGCCCTCTCTATGTACCCCCTCTTTCTGTCCCCTCACTCTCTCTGTCCCCCTTCTCTCTCTGTCCCCCTCTCTGTCCCCACGCTCTCTCTGTCCTCCCTCTCTCTGTGTCCCCCCTCACTCCGTCCTCTCTCTGTCACCTCCCTCTCTGTCCTTCCGTCCTCCCTCCTCTGCCCCCAGTCTCTCCATCCCCCACTCTCTGTCCCCCTCTCTCTGTCCCCCACTCTCTCAACCCCCACTCTCTGTCTCCCTCTCTCTATCCCCCTGCTCTCTGTCCTCCTCTCTCTGTCCCCCTCTCTCTTTGTCCCCCTCTCACTCCCTCCTCTGTCTGTCACCTCCCTCTCTGTCCCCCTGTCCCCCCTCTGTCCCCCACTCTCTCCATTCCCCACTCTCTGTCCCCCCTCTCTGTCGCCCACTCTCTCCAGCCCCCACTCTCTGTCTCCCTCTCTCTATCCCCCTGCTCTCTGTCCCCATCTCTCTGTCCCTCTCTCTCTCTGTCCCCCTCTCTGCCCCAGGCTCTCTCTGTCCCCCCTCTCTCTTTGTCCCCCTCTCACTCCCTCCTCTGTCTGTCACCTCCCTCTCTGTCCCCCTGTCCCCCCTCTGTCCCCCACTCTCTCCATTCCCCACTCTCTGTCCCCCCTCTCTGTCGCCCACTCTCTCCAGCCCCTACTCTCTGTCTCCCTCTCTCTATCCCCCTGCTCTCTGTCCCCATCTCTCTGTCCCCCTCTCTCTGTCCCCCTCTCTCTGTCCCCCTCTCTCAGTACCCCCTCTCTCTGTCCCCCTCTCTCAGTACCCCCTCTCTCTGTCCTCATCTCGCTGCCCCCTCTCTCTGTCCCCCATTTCTCTCTCTTCCTCTCTTTATCCCCCTCTCTCTGTCTGCCTCTCTGTCCCCACACTCTCTCTGCCCCTCCTCTGTGTCCCCCTATCACTCCCTTCTTCTCTCTATCATCTCCCTCTCGGTCCCCCTGTCCCCTCCCGTCCCCCACTCTCTCCATCCCCCACTCTCTGCCCCCCTCTCTCTGTCCTCCACTCTCTGTCCCCCTCTCTCTCTGTTCCCCCTCTCTTTGTCCCCTTCTCTCTGTCCCCCTCTCTCTCTGTCTCCCTCTCTCTGTTCACCCTCTCTCTCTTCCGCCTCTCTATACCCCCCTCTCTCTCCCCATCTCTCCCCTACCTCGTCCCCCCCACTCTCTGGTCCCCCTATCTCTCTGTCCCCTCCCTGTCTGTCCCCCTCTCTCTGTCCCACCCTCTCTCTGTCCCCACTCTCTCTGTCCGTCCCCTCTGTCCGCCTCTCTCTTTCCTCCTCTTTCTTCCCCCCGCGCTCTCTGCCCCCCTCTTTCTGTCCCCTTCTCTTCGCCCCCTTCTCTCTCTGTCCCCCCTCTCTGTACCGCCCGCTCTGTCACACTTCTCTCTGTCCCCACTCTCTCTGTCACCCTCACACTCTGTTCCTCCCTCCCCCTCTGTCCCCATCTCTCTGTCCACCCCTCTCTCTCTGTATCCCTCTCTCACAATGTCCCCCCTCTCTCTGTCCCCCCTCTCTCTGTGTCCCCCTCTCTCTGTCCCCCCCCCTCCCCTTTGTACCCCCGGCTCTGTCACCCTTCTCTGTGTCCCCACTCTCTCTGTCACCCTCTGACTCTATCCCTCCCTCTCCCTCTGTCCCTGCTCTCTACCCCCTCTCTCTACCCCCTCTCTCCCCTATCACTCCACCCTCTCTCCCCCCACTGTCTTGTCCCCCACTCTCTTGTCTCCCTCTCTCTCAGTCCCTCTCTCTCTGACCCCCCCCCTCTCTGACCATCCCCCTCTGTCCCCCTTCTCTCTGTCCCCCTCTCTCCCTCCCCTCTTTCTTTGACCTTCCCTCTCCCTGTCCCCCTCTCTCTCTCCGTCCCCCCACTCTCTCTTTCTCCCCTCTCGCTGGCACCCACTCTCTCTGTCCCCCTTCTCTCTCTGTCCTCCTCTCTCTGTCCCCACTCTCTCTCTGTCACCCCTCTCTCTTCCCCCTCTGCCCACCTCTCTCTGACCCCCTCTCCCTCTGTTCCCTGCTCTCTCTGTCTCCTTTTCTCTGACCCCCTGTTCCCCGCTCTCTGTCCCCCTCTCTCTGCCCCCCCCTCTCTTTTCATCTCTCTCTGTCCCCACTCTCTCTCTCTCTGTCCCCCCTCTCTCTCTGTCCCCCCTCTCTCTCGGTCCCCACCCCGGTCTGTCCCCCCTCTGTTCCCCTCTCTCTGTACACCTCTCTCTGCCACCTCTGCTGCCCTTACTCTGTGACCCCCACTCTCTGTGTCCCCCCACCTCTCTCTGTCTCTCCCGCTCTCTGTCCCCTGTCTCGGTCCCCTCTCTCTCTGCCCCTACTACTCTCTGTTCCCCCTGCTCTCAGTCCGCCCCCTCTGTCCCCTTCTTTCTTTCCCCCTCTCTCTGTCCCCCCTCTCTCCGTACCCCTCTCCCCCCTCTACTGCGGCCCCGTCTCTTACTGTCCCCACTCTCTCTGCCCCCTCTCTCTGTCCCCTTCTCCCTGTACCTCCCTCTGCTCCCCCTCTCTCTGTCCCCCTCTTCTCTCTGTCCCCCTCTCTCTGTCCCCCTCTCTCTCTGTCCCCCTCTCTCTGTCCCCCACCCCCTCTCTGTCCCCCGCTCTCAGTCTCCCTCTCTGTCTCCGTCCCCCCTCTCCCTCTTTCTCGCCTCTCTCTGGCACCCCCTCTCTCTGTCCCCCTTCTCTCTCTGTCCTCCTCTCTCTGTGTCCCCCTTCTTCCTCTGTCCTACTCTCTCTGTCTCCCCCTCTAACTGTCCCCTCTTTCTGTCCCCCCCCCCCTCTGTTCCCCCATTCTCGGTCCCAGCCCTCTCTCTGTCCCCCCCCCCACCCTCTCTTCCCCCATCTCGGTCCCAGCCGTCTCTCTTTCTCTCCCGCTCTCTGTCTCCCTTCTCTCTGTCCCCCCGCTCTCAGTCTGCCCCCTCTGTCCCCGTATCTCTTTACCCCTCTCTCTGTCCCCCTGTCTCTCTCTCTCTCCCCTTCACTCTCTGTCCCCCTTCTCCCTGTCCCCACTCTCTCTGTTCCCCCCTCTCTCTGCCCCCATCTCTGTCCCCCATCTCCGTCCCTCCCCTCTCTGTCCCCCTCTGTGTCCCCCCACTCTCTGACACCCCTCTCTGCACCACCCTCGTCCCGCCTTCTCGGTCCAAGCCCTCTCTATGTAACCCCCCTCTCTGTCCCCTAACTCTCTCTGTCCCCCCTCTCTCTCTGTCCCCCCCTCTCTCTGTCCCCCTCTCTCTGTCCCCACGCTCGATCTGTCCCCCTCTGTGTCCCCCTCACTCCGTCCTCTCTCTGTCACCTCCGTCATTGTCCCCCGTCCCCTCCTCTGTCCCCCACTCTTTCCATCCCCCACTCTCTATCCCCCTCTCTCTGTCCCCACTCTCTCCATCCCCCACTCTCTGTCCCCTCTCTCTGTTCCCCACTCCCTGTCTCCCTCTCTCTATTCCCCCTGCTCTGTGTCCCCCTCTCTGTCCCCCTCTCTCTGTTGCCCTCTCTCTGTCCCACCCTTTCTGTCCCCCTTTCTCTGTCCCCCTCTCTCTCTGTCCCCCACTTTCTGTCCCACCCTTTCTGTCCCCCTTTCTTTGTCCTCATCTCTCTGTCCCCCTCTCTCTGTCCCCCATTTTTCTGTATCCCTCTCTCGCTGTCCCCATCTCTCTGTCCCCCTCTCCGTCCCCACGTTCTCTCTGTTCCCCCGTCTCTCTGTGTTCCCCTCTCACTCCCTCCTCTCTCTGTCACCTCCCTCTCTGTCCCCCTTTCCCCCGTCCACCACTCTCTCCATCTCCCACTCTCTGTCCCCCTTCTCTGTCCCGCACTCTCTGACCCCTCTGTCATTATGTCCTCCCCTATTTCTCTCCCTCCCTCACCTTATCTCTCCCTTGACTCTCTCTCTATCTGTCTCTCCCTGCTCCTTCTCTCTCTGTCCACCTCTCTCACTCTCGATCCCCCTACCTCGGTCTCCCTTTCTCCCCACCCACCTCCCTGTTCCTCTCTGACTAAATCTCCTCCCTCCTGCCCCTCCCTCCCTCTGTGACGCAGTCTGTCTCCCTGACGCGTCCCTCTCCCTCTGATCCAGATTTTGGGGAGAGTAGTAGTGGTTGGTGCTGTGGCTGCATGTGGTTGGAATGGTGGTTGTGAGATGATGGAGAGATGTGGGAAGTGGGAGGAGGGGGAAAATGGAGTAGAGACGGAATTGGGGAAGGGAGACAGATGGCAGGAGAGAGAGAGGGTGTAGGGGAGGGCGCAGAGGAAAGAGTGGAGGCAGGTGGAGAGAGTGGGAGAGAGGAAATGGAGAGGCCAGGCTGCAGTGGTGGGACAGAGGGAGTTAAACCCAGCTCCTGAGCTCAGGACGCGGTGCCCTCCCCTTCCCTGAGGACCAGGACTTGGGGCTGAGTCTGTCTCTCTCCAGCTCAGCTTCTCCAACACAAAGACACACAACAACATCGGTTACTCTGCTGCTCGGCACGCTTTAATCAACATTATTATTGGTTACAAATGGAAGTGATGGATACAGTCAGTGGGATGGTGCCTTTTCTCACTGGCCCCTGAGTTGTCAGAAACATTGAAATGTTTCCCTGTAACCCCCTTGGGGGATAAGGATGGACAAACCAGCGCTACCCTCAGTCTGTTACCATAGCGACAGGCTGCTCCATCGCTGAAACACTGAACTGAAATGAGAAAATCCTGGATGGGTTGATTAATGAGGGAATTTGATGGATGGATGGATTTGGGTGAAGGGATATTTCAGCACATTCTTCAGCTGCTGCCTGAACTTAGTCTGGGTCACGGCATAAATCGCGGTGTTTGTGCAGCAACTGAGGAGCTGCAGCATGAAGCCCAATTCCTGCACAAAGTCATCGAGATACACAGACCGATACCCAAAATCATACATCCGGTTCCATATAGAAAACAGCATTAACGTTGACCATAACAGGATGAAATTGGCCGAGATCACAAACAGTAAAATGATGGATTTTTTTCGGTTTCTCATTTCAGTGTCGGACTGAGCGTCCCCATTGGTGTGAGCGCGGAGTCTCCTGCGGGCTCTGCTGGTCACTAAAATGTGTCTGACGGTGAGAACATTGAGCAGCAGAATCAGGAGAAATGGGACACACGGGGTTAGAATGTGGTGGAGGAGCTCGATTGTGACCCAGACAATGGAGGATAGAACAGCGACTGTTACATCACAAAACCAAGGCTCGTTCCACAGCCGATAGCGAGCCATGAGCATAAAATACCAGGAAATGTTCTTTAAACAGCTCAGCACAGTCACTGCTCCCAGAACCACAGCCGCCGTTTTCTCACTGCAATATTTACTTTTCAGCTTCTGGCAACAAATGGCCACAAACCGATCAAAGGTGAAAGTGACGGTGAACCAGACAGAGCAGTCAGTGGATGCATAAACCAGGACGGCGTGGATATTACACACGGGGACGGAGTACCACAGGAAATAAAACTGTTCCAGATAAACAATGGGAATGTGTCTCAGGATCAGGTCGAGGATAATGACCAGGAGATCCGCCGCTGCCATGGCCCCCAGGTAACGTCTGACACATGGAGACAATCCACAATCTTTATAAAGCAGGACGTAGATGGTCACTATGTTAACTGTGAGGAAGGAAAACAAACCCATTATCCATCAGCCTGGAGCCAAAGGGACCCGTTTGATCAGGGACCCAGTGAGATTTTCAAATGTGTCCCTGTATTCAGGGATTTATTAAAATAATTGGAGCTGGAATAACAAATGGGAAGGTCGGAATTACTGACAAAAATGTGACATAAACCACAAGAAACCCTCCCTCCCCAAACACACAGAGACACATCCATAAGGACAGATGGTTTCTAGAACATTCCCACACACTCGATCACTCGAGAACAGACACAGGTCACTCCTTCCCAGTTCCTAATACGGAGGGTGGGAATGTTGCTGTCCTGAAGGATTCTCTCCCAGTTTCCTGAAGACAAACGGAGTTTGGGAATTTCTGTATTTTGGTCTAAATTGTGGTCGATCTAGTGTCGTGGAGAAATGTAAACGCAGGGAAAACGTATTCACCCCTTTAACTGCCTGAGGGGCCTTCGGAACAGTGTCTCCTTCTCCCTGGAACGGGATCTCTTCCCTCAGGATCTTATCGTTTGTTCAATTCACTGACGTCCGGCCGTTCACAAACAATGTCAGGGACAGAACGTTCCGGGGAATGTCAGTTATAGAATGTCGGGGACAGAACATTCCGGGGAATGTCAGTTATAGAATGTCAGGGACAGAACGTTCCGGGGAATGTCAGTTATAGAATGTCGGGGACAGAACGTTCCGGGGAACGTCAGTTATAGAATGTCAGGGACAGAACGTTCCGGGGAATGTCAGTTATAGAATGTCGGGGACAGAACGTTCCGGGGAATGTCAGTTATAGAATGTCAGGGACAGAACATTCCGGGGAATGTCAGTTATAGAATGTCGGGGACAGAACATTCCAGAGAATGTCAGTTATAGAATGTCAGGGACAGAACATTCCGGGGAATGTCAGTTATAGAATGTCAGGGACAGAACATTCTAGAGAATGTCGGTTATAGAATGTTGGGGACAGAACGTTCCGGAGAATGTCAGTTATAGAATGTCAGGGACAGAACATTCCAGAGAATGTCGGTTATAGAATGTTGGGGACAGAACATTCCAGAGAATGTCGGTTATAGAATGTTGGGGACAGAACGTTCCGGAGAATGTCAGTTATAGAATGTCAGGGACAGAACATTCCAGAGAATGTCGGTTATAGAATGTTGGGGACAGAACGTTCCGGAGAATGTCAGTTATAGAATGTTGGGGACAGAACATTCCAGGGAACCCCTTGACCTGTCCATGACCTTTCCCCCCTACCACCCCCCCCCCCCCCACCCCACCACCAACATGATGTACTGTGCCTGGACACACTGTAACATTAATGGGGTGAGAGAGGGAGGGTCCAATCACAGGAATGGGAACTAAAGGCATTGTCAGATCAGCTGAAATGGTTAGATATACCACATTCTCAATCCACCTCACAGAACCAGCCCAGACACCATACACCCAGAGGAGATATCTGTTCACCGTGGAACACTGTACAGACCAGGCCAGTGTCCTGCTCAGTACAACCCAGCAATCTGTTCAGATTCATCCATTACACTGGTCAATACAACCCAGCAATCTGGCCAGAGTGGAACACTGCGCAGATCAGATCAGGGCATTGATCTATAAACACGGAATACATATCTGTCCAGCAGCGGGAGCTGTGCAGACCACAGCAGTGCATTGATCTATAACCCCGGACTAGATATCTGTCCAGGACGGGGAGCTGTGCAGACCATAGCAGTGCATTGATCTATAACCCCGCACTAGATATCTGTCCAGGACGGGGAGCTGTGCAGACCACAGCAGTGCATTGATCTATAACCCCGGACTAGATATCTGTCCAGGACGGGGAGCTGTGCAGACCATAGCAGTGCATTGGTCTATAAACCCGGACTAGATATCTGTCCAGGACGGGGAGCTGTGCAGACCACAGCAGTGCATTGATCTATAACCCCGGACTAGATATCTGTCCAGCACCGAGAGCTGTTCAGACCACAGCAGTGTATTGATCAATAAACCCGGACGAGATATCTGTCCAGGACGGGGAGCTGTGCAGATCACAGCAGTGCATTTATCTATAAACCCAGACTAGATATCTGTCCCACACCGGGAGCTGTGCAGACCACAGCAGTGCATTTATCTATAAACCCAGACTAGATATCTGTCCCACACCGGGAGCTGTGCAGACCACAGCAGTGCATTTATCTATAAACCCAGACTAGATATCTGTCCAGGATGGGGAGCTGTGCAGACCACAGCAGCGTATTGATATATAACCCCGGACTAGATATCTGTCCAGCACCGGGTTCTGTGCACACCACAGCAGTGCATTGGTCTATAAACCCGGACTAGTTATCTGTCCAGCATGGAGAGCTGCACAGACCACATCATTGTATTATCTATAACCCTTAACCAGATAGTCTGACCAGCACAGCGACCTGTGCAGTGATCACCCGTGAATTAATTTGCAGACCTGGAGCAGTTACCCTCCCAGCATGTAGGACTGTGTACCCCACCCCAGTGCATTGATCTGTAACCCAGGAGCAGTTACCCTCCCAGCATGTAGGACTGTGTACCCCACCCCAGTGCATTGATCTGTAACCCAGGAGCAGTTACCCTCCCAGCATGTAGAACTGTGTTCACCACCCCAGTGCATTGATCTGTAACCCAGGAGCAGTTACCCTCCCAGCATGTAGGACTGTGTACCCCACCCCAGTACATTGATCTGTAACCCAGGAGCAGTTACCCTCCCAGCATGTAGGACTGTGTACCCCACCCCAGTACATTGATCTGTAACCCAGGAGCAGTTACCCTCCCAGCATGTAGGACTGTGTACCCCACCCCAGTACATTGATCTGTAACCCAGGAGCAGTTACCCTCCCAGCATGTAGGACTGTGCACCCCACCCCAGTACATTGATCTGTAACCCAGGAGCAGTTACCCTCCCAGCATGTAGGACTGTGTACCCCACCCCAGTGCATTGATCTGTAACCCAGGAGCAGTTACCCTCCCAGCATGTAGAACTGTGTTCACCACCCCAGTGCATTGATCTGTAACCCAGGAGCAGTTACCCTCCCAGCATGTAGGACTGTGTACCCCACCCCAGTACATTGATCTGTAACCCAGGAGCAGTTACCCTCCCAGCATGTAGGACTGTGTACCCCACCCCAGTACATTGATCTGTAACCCAGGAGCAGTTACCCTCCCAGCATGTAGGACTGTGTACCCCACCCCAGTACATTGATCTGTAACCCAGGAGCAGTTACCCTCCCAGCATGTAGGACTGTGCACCCCACCCCAGTACATTGATCTGTAACCCAAGAGCAGTTACCCTCCCAGCATGTAGGACTGTGTACCCTGCCCCAGTGCAATGCTCAGTAACACTGTGTTATATCCCTGCCCAGTGTGGGGAAACTTGCAGCCCGTGCTGGAACTGACAGGATGGACAGCTTCACCCATTTACATCTCCATGTCTCCTTTGTTGCCCTGACAAAGGGGTGCTGTGGGTGTGAACATCAGTGCCAGAGAGAGATGGCGGGGGAATCAGTTTAAATATCACCACATGGGAGGGGTTTGGGGTATAGACAGAGAGGGGGAGACTGAGAGATACTATCATGGAAGGATGTGTTCCCAGATTTCAGAATACTGAAATGTAGACACTTCGATAACATCCTGTAACATGAACCTGTCTTCCCAGGAAAGATGGGAAAAAGGGATATTGGTGTGAGGTCAGATGATGGAGAGTTTTGGATGAGCATTTGTTCTACAGCTTTGTAAATGGAGTACACACCATCACCCAGTTTACCCCGAGCATGGCAGATAAGGAACAATTACACCACGGTTTGTCAACAGGGGCACGGAGGTCCTGGTGGATGGGCTAGTATAGAGGGGGACCATTCTCTTCCCAGAGGGGGCGATACCACCAGACCCACCGAGCATGATCTGAGCCCCCCACCCAGCTCAGTGCAGTATCTAGGGTCTGAAGAAATGCCCAGCAAAATATTACAAGCTTCAATAACCTTCCCTGCTCTGTCAGGGTAAGCGTCACCGTATTCTCTCTGCTCCCTCACACTCACTGTATATCTGTTATAGCACCGACCCACAAACAAGGCTCATGGTCCACCACTCTCACTACTGCATGCTGCACCTTCTCTCTCTGTCTGTCTGTCTGTCTCTCTCTCCCTCTCTCTCTCCCCCTCCCTCCACTTCACCCCCACACTAATAACACTGCATGGATACAACACTGTGGACTGACTCCTTCTGGACACCTCACCATGACCCTCTCCCCATCTCCACACAACACTAACAGCAGGACCACCCACTCCCACCCTCACTCACTCCCTCCATTTGTCCTATTTCAGGAGAAACAGCCTGGAATAGGACAGAAAGGGCCAAGCCATGTGGTGGAGTGCCCGATATCCGTTCCCTCACCCCCTCCCGCCGCCATGTGGGGAGGATCCTGGTACGAGCCGGAGAGGACCGGGACGTCTCGTGTGGAGATTCTGAAACATCCACGTCACACCGACCGAGTAAGGAGCAATGTTCAGTGAAGGGCAATTCTCACTTTAAACCCACTGGCAGCTACGTTTCCCCCGGCACAACGTAGAAGCCGTGGCCCTGATGCCATCTCCCTTTTGAGCCGAGCTGGTACAAATGGAATCCCCACGGTCTCGGTGGGCAGGAGGGTGGGCTCACAACACATCGTCACCACCACCTCCCAGGAAGGGAGCAGGGAGACTCCCTCCTATACCTCCTCCTGTAAACAGCTCAGATACTGAAACTAATCTGTGAGAGATACTGCTCTCCTCACATGCCGACATCTTCAACAAGCTGTGCTCATATACACCCAGCTCCCTCTGCTCCTGCAACCCCTTTATAACGGTACAGGCTGTTTTAAACTGTCTTTCATTGTCTTTCCTACCAAACTGTTATCACCTCACACTGCTCTGCATTGATCCCCATCTGCCATAAACCTGAACACTACATCAACGTGTCACTGTCCTGTTAGAGTTCCACACTCTCCTCCATAGACTTCAGAGTTCTTCCAGGTTCGGTGCCACCGACAAACATTGAGATTGTTATAGTGTCACAGTCCCCATGAAACAACTGAAATCCTGCCCCACATACACGAATGTGAGCAAGTGAGATACTGCTATATTCCCAATACTGCTATGTTTAATTTAAATTACCTATGAGCTTCACGCAGTGCCCTAACCATCCCCGTGTGTATATCTGTGTGTCTCTGTGTGGGGCAGGTCTGCCAGTCTCTGTGGTGCTTAAAGTGATGCAATGCCACCCTCTGCTGGCCTCCACACGCCACTGCACAGACATTGGCAGAGGGTGAAAACCAACAGGGATTCATTCAGAGAGGAGGGGGGAGAGGGCAGCTGCTCACAGCACCATCCAAACAGATGTCTTATCCATGTACTGATCTAAACGTCCTTTAAACGTTGTAACTGTCCCTGCTATCACCACTTCCTCTGGAAGTTCATTCCACACACAAGCCAGCTTCCGTCTAAAATAATTACTTCTCATGACTTTTCTAAATCTTTTTCCTCACACCTTAAAATATCCCTCAGTTTTGAATCCTCAACTCTAGGGAAAAGACATCAGCCCTTCAGCTTATCTGTACCCCTCAATATTTTATAAACGTCTGTAAACTTACCCCTTAATCTCATCCTCTCCAGTGAAAAAGGTCCCAGCATACCCAGCCTCTCCTTATAGCTCACTCCCTCTTTTCCCAACAACATCCAGGTTCATCTGTTCTCAACCCTCTCCAGCTTAATAATATCATGGTCAATAATATCAAAGTGAATAGTCAAGGTGTTTTCTAAGGGTAGGGGAGACCAAAACTAGAGGGTATAGGTTTAAGGTGAGAGGGGAAATATTAAAGTGACCTAAGGGGCAGCTTTTTC